>NC_034011.1:8104641-8203393 GCF_000346465.2 Prunus persica
AACATGCGATTAGCAACATGACCTCTACCCTCTTTTTTTTTCGTTCAAACATGATTGTGAGACAAGCTACAAACCATCCCAACATCATATAAAGCAAAACTCATATAATATTTATAGATGCAAACACAACATGCAATTAGCCACATGACCTCTACCCTTTTATTCTTCTCATTCCAAACAAAAACCCCATAATCAAAACAATTCAAAATTGAAAACCCTAGAAAAATACCCAACTATAATCCAATGAAAATTAACCAATACAAATGTTATTTCTCATCAAATTAAGCTAACTACAAAAAACCACATAATCAGAACTTAAAAATCAAACTAAGAAATAACAAATTGAACCCATCAAATATCACCAAGGAGAGAGACAAACAGAGAAGAAGAGTGGAAAGAGAAGAAAAGAGTTGAACAACTAACCTGAGTGAGTGAGAGTAAAGCACAACAGAAGATGAAAACAAAGCAAAATGAAAAAGGAGAGCCAGAGCAACGTCGAAGAGAAGAGAAGAGCAGAGCAACGTTGGATAATGGCAGACTCAATAGCGTCTTCGTTATTTAGCGGCACCTCTTCAGAGTTCTCTATTTTGTGCCAACGAGTGAAGTGTTTTTTGTAGGCCAGGATTATATAGTCTCATTTAACTTAAAGATGGGCTGCACCAAACATGGGCTTGGGGTGTTATTTAAGTTAGTCCAATCCAAGGAGGTGTACCAAACAGGGCCTAAGGGTATAATTTTGCATTGTTTCGACTTTGCCTCTAACCCCAGGTCACTTTCTCGTTACGCGAGGAGAGCCATGAGTCTTATCTAGGTTTCGTCTCAATTTCAGCCGTTGTCCCATCGGGTTCAATCCACGTCTCTCTCTCTCTCTCTCTCTCTCTCTCTCTCACACACACACACACACAAAGTCGTCTTCTTACTCTTAGTGGTTATCGCTTTCAGCCTCCTGGCCAATTGCGTTAAGTCTCTCTTTTAACTCCCGCTGTCATAGTCGTTATCGTTCTAGCTCTCCTGCCTTGCATGGTGCATCTCCTCACCTACATACTCTATGTTCGTCCTCATCTGCACTCTCGATTTTAGTATTGAGCCATTTTCCCTCCGTCTGCCACCGCTGTAATAATTCCCATTCTTTGGGGCCTGGTTTGTTTGTTCTCGGTTTTGAATTCCTTGTTGTTTGGTGTATGGTCTATTGTGTTAGGATGTCTACATTTGTTGCAGATATCGGGCAATCCTTTAGTAGCAGTTTGGTTATCAAGCAACGTGAACAGGTTGTCCTAGTTATTGGTTCTTCTAACGTTGCAGACAATTTTGTTGATTTTATTTATGGTCTTGTACTCAAGTCCTTACAGATAAACCTGTCAATCGTGATGGTCTTATTAAAACCTTTACGCAATTTTGGAAAGGCTTTAGAGATGTCTCTATCAAAGAAATTGGTTCCAACAAATATTGGGTGCGTTTTGTTTGTGATCGCAACAAAAAGTGGGTTCTTTACATGGAGCCCTGGGCCTTCAAGCTTTCATTGATATTGCTAGCTCACATCCCGAATATTAGGAATCTGCACTCGACGCCATTATCCCTTGGTACCTTTTGGGTTCGACTCCATGGTGTCATTGGTTTCTGCATGACTGTCGTTGTTGCTAAAGCCATAAGGGCTGTTCTCGGAGAAGTTCTTTGGGTGGATAATCGTGAAGGTATTGACTGTGTAGGGTGTTTTATCCGTATTTGTGTGAGGTTTTATGTCACACAACCTCTTATCCGTCATACACCTTTTACTTTTCTAGAAATGGGTGAGTGAATGGTGGACTTTAAGTATGAATATCTTCCCTAATATTGCTTTGCGTGTGGCAAACTTGGTCATCCATCTCATGTGTGTATAGATAAATATGAGCTCTCTCAAGGTTCTCTCAATCCGTCTTTGTTGGTCCAGTTTTCCTCTACTTTTGTTGATCTGGAAGGTGATACAACTTGTGAGGCAACTCTATAGGCTCTTCGGTACGTCGGTTTCGGCTCCCTCACCCCGATATAAGAGCCCCATTCATTCTCCTTGGCAGGCTGATCTTTGGACCAATAATGGTTCAGGTGATCGTAGTAGTTTTAACACTCGGTCTTAGCGATCATCCTCTTGTGAATGCACTGAGGCAGAGGATTCCATCTCCTCCCTAGCTCAACCACTTCACTCCACAGTGTTTGATCTGGTGGCCTCTCTTCGGCACCAGTCTGAGATATATGCTGCCGCCAAGTGGCTGAGGTCAGTTTTGTTATTATTGTGTGGTGTTTTCTTATTTTCACCCCTTAGCATATCTTTGATTCTTCGCTTGTTTCAAGACCTATGGTTTCATATGAGGTTTCTTTGTCAGTGTTTGACATGATACGGCGTGCTTGGGGGTCCTTTTATTTTTTTTCCTTGCCTCTTTGCAGGGTTTGTCTCTTCTTTGTGTTGCTTTTTGCAGCTTTCTCTACCTTCATCTCCATTAGCTATTGGAGGTGGCTAGAGATGGTGTGCTTGTGGTTACTTTCTTTCTTCCTAGCGAATTGGTTTGTTCTCTGTTGGATGCTCTCACTATCTTGTGGCTGTGCAAAGGATTATGATCGCAAAGCAATATTCTTTTGACAGTTGGGTTGTGTTGTAGTATTCTCGTCGGGGGTCTATATGTCAGTTTGCTGATTTATTTTATCTTGCTTTAGCACTGCTCCTATGTGACTAATTCAAACTCTTTTGTTAGTTTATGACATGTGTGGTACTCTTTCCTATCCTGGAGTTTGTCCCTCAAGAAGGTCCTATGTACACTACCTCCGTTATATAAATGAAATCCCTTCCTATAAAAAAATAAAAAAAGGTATAATTTTGCAAATTCTCATGGAGATTGGATTGGTCAAAATCAGGTGTGAAGTTAGTCCCAAAAATTGAAATTTTTTGTGTCATTTTACACTGTCAAACCAACTTCGCACCTTGATTTTTGGTTTTGTGTTACTCTTTTTGCAAATTGTTTGTTGGATTCTTGGATGAAAATGAACTCAAGAAAAAAAGTTTACCACTGAGGGCTATTTAGCAGGAATTTGAAGTTTATGGCTACTTTGGGAAATAAAATAGCTTCTTTTTGTTTTTTTATCAATGGGTGAGAAAATTAATTTTGAAGCATCTTCCAACATTTAGAAGAAAAATATTACCAAACTAATAACTAGTTTGTTAAAACAATCTCACAAAGGGAAAAAAAAAACAGGAAACATTATATATTGTCTCACAAAAGGAAATTCAAAGTAAGTTTGATAGAAAAGTGTCTCTTTTTTGTTGTCAAATACACTGATAAAAGCAAAATAAAAGAAATTTAACAAAAAACTTCCGACCATGCATGATAAAATATAAAATAAAATAAACCCCTTGCATGCGTGATTGAGTTGATGACACAAGACATTTTGTCACAAATATTAAAGATCATGATTTATTTTGGGAAAGAAAAAAAATTTGGGGAATGAAGGTGAGTTACATTAATTTTTTTAAAAAATTTTTTCTTTCTGGTCTGAGTGCTAGAGTCGTAAAAAATTATATTTTAAAAAAATATTATATTAAATTAAGAAAATTACAAAACCGACCCGGTCCGGCTCAATATTCCAGCCCATCCTACAGCGCAAAAGAAATAGACTAAATAAACGGTCTACTTTCCCCTAGAAGCAGCACAAACGAAAAACAAGAATGAAGCCGAAGAAGAACAAAGAGATGGCCGTTAAAGCTTCCTCAAGATCAATATCTGCAACAGAGGCACTGGTTGTCCACCTGATTTGTGGCTTAGGATTAGCTGTAGCTTTTTGGGTGGCCCACAATCTCCACTCCATCAACCTCACCACCCATCCTTCTCATACCCTTCGTCTGATCTGCGTACCTTCTTTTCTACCCTTGACTTCTCTATTTTCATCTCCAAATTTCGAATTTCCTTTTAATCTTTTCTAATTGTTTTATTATTTTTCATTTGGGTTTTTCGCTTTGAAGGTTATTGAGTGCCCAATTGTGATTCTTCTTTACAGCCGGTATAGGAAGGACCGTGAACGATGCTCCGTAAGTTCTTATGCCTTTCATATTCCTGTTTGGTAGCTGAGAAACGCATGGAAAATGCAGGAAAATTTTAAAAAAAATGGTTTTTTCAGCAACCCAACAACAAATCTTCTATGAGTTTATTTCTTTCTTTGTGACTTCTAATTCATTGTAGTTTCTCTGATAGTCTTTAATGTGATGTTTACAGTATTTGAAAGCTGTAGGACGTGGCCTACTGGGACTTCCTGCTGGTTAGTCCACAGTTCAAATTTATCTTCTGCTCTATCGTATATAGTTTTGAATTGCAAGTTTAGTGAGATCGTGTCAATGTTTTAAAAGCATTCGTATAATACATATCCTAAGCTATGCTATATTCGGTTTTAAAGGAAATGTAAGTCTTCTCTGGAGTTTTCATTATAGTATGTGGAGGTGACAACTCTGCTCTAAGTTATTATCTTATGATGTATGGAAAGTTCTTGTGGATATATTTTCCATTTGTTGTTTTTTGGTGCACTGATTTTTTGTTCCGTAATGAATTTTTAATATAACGGTATAAAATGTTCGTAATTTTAAGCATTTTGTAATACTACTAATTAAGAAAATATCACAACTTATTATGCCTTACACTCTGTAGGGGCTCTGGTAAATGCATTGGGAGCAATTGCCTTGGGTGCACCCGCTGGAATCCAGTATGTGAATTAAGAGCTCAAATAGGCAATGTCATTAATAAGAATAATTCTGAAAGTAGAAGTCACAGTTGAGGTTGGAAGGGAATAGATTTGCACCCTTTTTTCCCTTTAACAAAACTAGAATTCTGTCACATCATCAACATCGCAATAAGGTACACTATCCACCTCCTTTTTGGAACTCAAATCGCTCTTTTGCATGTCTGTGTTTTTGGTTGAGAAAGATAGTCATGGTGGATATAGGTTTAGCTGGTATGTTTTTGTTGTTGATGATTTGACGGGGCTATTCAACCTCAATTGTGATTCATGCTTTCAGTATTAGCAAGAAAGATGTGTTATTAAATGATCCATTGATCAGAGTCGCCATTAGATAGATTTAGCCATATTACAATCTGTCATAATTTGTCCCTTTGGCTTTTCCTTTTTCTGATACAGGTATCTACCAAAGACCATTAACTGGTCTCTAGTGATGTCATTGTTCACCGTAAGTGTCCTCCTCTACATTGGGGTTGCAAGTCTTGCAATATTTAATTTCTACTTTCAGAGTATTTTGGATGGGATTCTTCCACTTTCTTTAAGCTATAATCCAGTGTTCTATATTATTTGTTGCTATCTGGCACTCGTTGTCAAAAGTGACCTATAATGGCATGTAGTTATCACTGAAATACACTTCTTATGTTTTCAATAGATTAAATAATTTTATTCTATTACTTGCATCCTTCTTTTTACAGAAATGATTGTTTTTCATCTTTTTATATGTTCTTTTGTTCAATTTGCTGAATTTATTAATTTTCTTTAACAAATTTCATTGAAATAATAGTGACTTTGCAATGAGTTCTACTTTCATATTTGTTATGCTGTGGTTTTGATACATTTTTAAAACTTAATTTATGTATATTTGCAGATTGTGCCTGCAGCTTCTGTTTTTGGTTCATCATGGATGGATTGGCAACGCATATTTGCATGTACAAAGCAAGTTTCCTATGCTTATTTGCTTCTTTTTTCTCATTTTTAATCATGTTTATTTTAGTTGTGATCTTTAATTGGATAGAGTTCATTTATACTGTAAAAATAATTCGATCCCAGAGTGTAGTTGTTCTAAACTTATACTAGGTCTTGGTTTATTTATGTACTTGCAGAGCTATGGACCCTGTAGATTATATGATTTGTATACCAGCACATGGAGTTATTATTGGTGCTTGGTTTGGAGCTTTTCCAATGCCGCTTGACTGGGAACGCCCATGGCAGGTACAATCTTCTTCCTTTTCCCTTGTTTTGTTCTTTTGTAAGATTTATTTTCTTCCTTTATTTGTTTTTTGTGGAATGTTTTTCTTTGAAGTTTGCACTTATTTTGAAATTGAACTATCGAAGACCCATAAGTAATGTCAGAGAACACTCGAAATTCACCTTAGTTTGGCGACTATATAATGTGTTGCATTATTTATTTATTGCACAGTTTGGCAGCCTTCTGACACCAATGCAAACTGGCAAACCTTGAGAGCCATTAATGTGCTTGACAGTGTTACAAGCTTAATACATTTGTATCCAGTTCCATTTTCTTGACTAGTGTTCTTTAGGCATACCTGCCTCTGAATGAAAAAATTTCTTTTAATGTTTCATCATCAGAAAGGTTTAATGTTGTCTAAACTTCCGTTAAGTCTTGATCTTAGTGGGAGTCGCTATAGGTGATGAATTGGAAGAACTTACTATTTCCCAAATTGCGCTTCTAAATTAAAAATATGGTAAAATATAGATTTTATGGAACATTGTGGTTGCTTAATAACTGAAAGCAGAAAATAGGATTAGATATGGTTTCAAAAATGATAAGAATAAGATCTTCTTTTCACCTCCCTTCCTAATCCCTGACAAGTCCTTACTCTTATATACTCTAGTGAGTAAGGCTGCTCAAGGATTGGGTGAGTTGGGATTTGGACTCGAACACCATCCAGACCAATTTTATTGGGTTGAATAGAGGCCACCATGTTCCTAACTGAAAGAGTTTCTCAACCCAAGCCTATCCAATCCACCGATTTTGGGTTGTATTGTAAACTTGTTATCACAAGTTCACAACCACGTGCTGGAGGCTCCCTTCAGATTTAAAGGCAGTGATTCCAAAGTCTATGAAAGCCAGGAAGCCATGGATGGCAGGGGATTTTTGGAAAGACTTAACGGAAGAAATGAATAAGTAGCATGATAAATTGATTCAGCAGCTATTTGTTATATATTGTGCATGGTGAACTTCAATGGTTTACCACCGTAGGTGCTGTTAATTCATGGATGACTAACTTGATTTACAACATCAGTTTTTTTTTTTGTTTTTGTTTTGTCATACTGCTTTTGGACTTCTGTTTACTATTAGGGTATTAAAAAAAAAGCAAAAAGAAAAAGGAAAAGTAAACTTCAAAGATTTGCTCTATGGCAGTGGGCATTCAAGAGTCATAGTTGACGGAAATGCTTGTGTCACTTGCATGATCATTTGGATGCTCCATTTTGTTGGGTTGCTCTCTTTTCTATTGAGGTCTTAAGATATATTACTTTCTGCAGGAATGGCCCATTTGTGTGAGTTATGGAGCCATTGCTGGGTACCTGGTTGCAATGGTGGCATCATTTGGCTTTATACTTGTGAGGCAGCATGTCAAAGGAGACTAAAGATGCGAGATGTTCGAATATTTTTTGCAGCAGTCTGTAGGAATTTTGGGCAATTATTTTTTAAATTTTTGGTAGAAGCAACTTTTATTTTTGCTCAATTTAGGAGAAGTGACATTAGAGAAAGATATTGAATGAAAGAGTTTTTTTTTTTCCCTGGTCTTTCAAACGAGTAATTCTTGCGGCAACCCTCCCTCTCACAATGGGTGGGACCCACATGGAGGCAGCAGCCCTACACAAGGAGAGTCATGACCGGAGATTCCAAATAAGAATCCCAACCGAAGGGTCGTGATAGCTGTAATTCACTATCCTCACTCTAATTGTGTGTTTACTAATCAGGAATTAGAATTCTCATCCGGAATTGAATTCCACTTATGGAGGATTCTTGCGTTTACTTTATATTAAGAGCAACTCTACCCATTCGCCCTTAGACATGGCAAGGGGGAGCTAGGGCAGCTACTATTCACGTGAATAGTGGTTGCCCTTGCAAATAGTATTTTGTGTTTCCACCCAATGTCATGGCTAAGGGCAATTACTATTCATTTTTTTGTTTTTTTCACAAATTTTTTTACCTCAATAATTAATTTGGATAATATTTTCGGATAAGATTTCTAGGTTCCTACGTGTCAAGACTATTCATAATCGGATAAAATTTTCGGAGAAGATTTTTGGGTTCGAATTTCAGATGAATTTCAAATTTCAAATTTCAGATAAATTTTTGGGTTCAAATTTCGGATGAATTTCAAAATTCAAATTTCATACAAATTTGGGTTCAAATTTCGGATGAATTTCAAATTTCAGATAAGATTTTCATCCAATCAAATCAAGCCATGTGGCATGTCTATCTTGCCAAAATTTTCTATAAAACCAGAGTCTCAGCTCATACCTCCCACACCACATCTTTCTATATTTTCATTTCTCAGAGTTTAGAATTCATACATTCATTCTCAATGGAAGATTTTAGGAGATGCTTGGAGAGGCAAGAGTAAGAAACAAATGAGAGAAACCGTAGAGCAGATGAAACCAATGAGTTGCAGAGACAAGTCGATGAACAAGTTGTCATAACAGTGGCTTTGCAAGATGAAGAGAACCAAGGTCGCCGCCGTGGTTCACAATTCGGCCGCCGTCGGACTGTGGACAGACATAGGCATTCTCGGGGTAAGAATCTTTTGGAAGATTATTTTATTTCAACTTCTTTGTACTCTGATGTTGATTTTCGAAGGCGATTTAGAATGCAACCCCATTTGTTCAATAAATTCATGCATGATATTTGCAATTATAATGCATACTTTGTTCAAAAGTGTGATGCTGCTGGGGTTTTGAGGCTTTTTTAGGAGCAAAAGCTTACAGCTGTTATACGAATGTTGGCGTATGGAGCATCTGCTGATTAGGTGGATGAGATTGCCCGGATGGGGAAGTCCACTACGTTGGAGGCTTTGGTAAGATTTTGTCAAGTAGTTGAAACTATACACTAAGGACTACTTGCGTAGACCTACCCCTAGGGACCTCTAACGGCTTCTACAAAAAGCCAAAGCTCGAGGATTTTCAGGAATAATTGGTAGCATCGACTGCATGCACTGGCAATGGAAGAATTGCCCAACTGCCTTGCAAGGTGATTACGGAAATAGAAAAGGCCAAAAAAGTATCATCTTGGAAGCCGTTGCTGGCTTCGACACATGGGTTTGGCATGCCTTCTTTGGAGTTGCCGGATCCCAAAATGACCTCAACGTGCTGGGTCAATCCCCTGTCTTCAACGATGTATTGAGAGGCCAAGGCCCCAATATCACTTATCAAGTCAACAATACAGTCTACCAAACAGGGTATTATCTAGCTGATGGCATCTACCCAAAGTGGACCACTTTTGTTAAATCCATTCCGAATCCCCGATCCCAGAAGCAAAAATTATTTGCTACATATCAAGAAGGATACAGGAAAGATGTTGAAAGGTGTTTTGGCATCCTTCAAGCTCGGTGGTTGATTATTCGAGGTGCGGCCCGTATGTTTGACGAGGAGATCCTCAGAAGCATTATGATGACTTGTGTCATCCTCCATAATATGATTGTGGAGGATGAGTACGATTATGATACTTTAGAGCATTTCCACCAGTTAGCCCCTTGTCATGGCAAGGGGAGCCCTAGGGCAGCTACTATTCACGTGAATAGTGGCTGCCCCAGCTCCCCTCAGCAAAGTGTGTTTCCAGCAATTTAGGCTTGCCATGGCAAATACTATTCATTTTTTTTTGGTTTTTTCACAACTTTGTTTACTTAAACAATTAATTTGGATACTATTTTCGGATAAGATTTTTGAGTTCTTACGTGTCAATACTATTCATATCGGATAAGATTTTCGGTTTCAAATTTCAAATACATTTCAAAATTCAAAATTCAGATAAATTCAAAATGTCAAATTTCAGATACATTTCGAAATTCAAATTTCAGATAAATTCAAAATGTCAAATTTCATATACATTTCGAAATTCAAAATTTCATTTGAATTTAAAATTTCAGATAAGATTTTCACCCTCTAAGATTGCGATGCGTGTCATATCTATCTGTCTAAATTTTTCTATAAAACCAAAGGTTCAGCTCATACCTCCCACATCAGTTCTTCTCTACATTTTCATTTCTCATATTTTAGATTTCATTCTCCATTCTCAATGGCAGACATGCAAGAGGTTTTGGAGAGGCAAGAACAAGAAACTAGAGAAAGAATGCATAGACGAGCTGCAAGCAAAAGGGCGCAGAGAGAACTAGATGAGCAACTTGGCATAGCAGTTGCTTTGCTGGAGGAAGAAAACCAGAGTCGTCGTGGTTTAAGAGAAGGCCGTGGCCCGAATGTGGACAGATATAAACATTCTCGGGGTAAGAATCTTCTGGAAGATTATTTTATCCCACAGTCTCTGTACTCTGATGTTTATTTTCGAGGGAGATATAGAATGCAACCCCATTTGTTTAATGAAGCCATGCATGATATTTGCAATTATGATGAATATTTTGTTCAAAAGAAAATTGTGCTGGAAATTTGGGACTTCTTCTCGAGCAAAAGTTCACAGCTGTGATACGAATGTTGGCGTATGGGTCATCTGCTGATCAGGTGGATGAGATTGCCGGGATGGGGAAGTCCACTATTTTGGAGAGCTTGGTGCGATTTTGTGATGCAGTGGAAACTCTGTACACCAAAGACTACCTACACAGACCTACGCCCAGGGACCTGCAACGGCTTCTCCAAAAAGTTGAGTCTCGAGGATTTCCTGGCATGATTGGTAGCATTGACTGCATGCACTGGCAGTGGAAAAATTGTCCAACTGCTTGGTAAGGGGATTACAGAAATAGAAAAGGGCAGAAAAGCATCATCTTGGAAGCAGTTGCTGGTTTTGATACATGGGTTTGGCACGCCTTCTTCGGAGTTGCCGGATCTCAAAACGATTTGAATGTCCTAGGTCAATCCTCGGTGTTCAATGATGTTTTGAGAGGTGAAGCCCCAAATATCACATATGAAATCAACAGTACCGTCTATCAGAACGGGTATTATCTAGCTGATGGCATCTACCCGAGGTGGACAACATTTGTGAAAATAATTCCACATCCCCGATCCCATAAGCAAAAAATTTTTGTTCGCTATCAAGAGGGGTACAGAAAAGATGTTGAGAGGTGCTTTAGTATCCTTCAAGCCCGGTGGGCTATTATCAGGAGCGCGGCGCATCTATTTGACAAGGAGGTACTTAGGAGTATAATGATGACTCGTATCATCCTCCATAACATGATTGTGGAAGATGAATATGATTACGATGCTGATGACGTGTATGAACCAAATCCCATGGATACGGCCCTAACACGAATTTATGAAAAACCAGTGGGGCCAAATGGAGAACCAGTGCAGCATGAACTGTTGGTTAGAGATGGTAGTTTCATGCCCCGTATGATTGATCGCTACATGGAGATGCAATCGTCTTATATTCATGAACGTTGTCAAGTTGACTTGATGGAGCATTTATGGGCGGTGAAAGGCAATGAAGGTGAATGAAGTGAAGTGAAGATGTTTTTTTAATTTATTATGTTTATGTTGTATTTTTAGTTATGCTTTGTTTTTTTTATGCTTTAGTTGTGGGTTGTTTATTTTTTATGCTTTGGTTGTGGTTTGTTTATTTTTTATGCTTTGGTTTGCTTTTTATAGATGGAATGTTTTGAATAAAAAGGAATTTTGTTGAATATTTTCTTTATTCACTAAAAGAAAATCAATGCAACTAATAAAATAAAATACATGAATTAAACAAAACAAAAAATACAATGAAATCAAAGGCAAGTAAACTAAGACATGAAAGGCAAGCAAACTATTTTAATGGTTTTCATCATTTAACCAATCCGTGTTGCTAGGTCCATTGTCACGAAAAAGTCTTCGTCTCATAACATCTCTTCGTTCTAGCTTCCAAAATTGTTTTGTTTCAGGGGACATATGGCTTGTATCCATGGCCATGGTTTCCCGATCTTTTTTTCAATGTTTTGTTCGCGTACATACTCCCTTTCTTTGCGTACATACTCCATTTCTTTTGCATATTCTAGTTGAATAGCCATATCGTGCTCTTGTTGCTTCAAGTCCATTTCAATTCTCATGGCTTGGTGCTTTGAAAGTTCCTCCAAAAATTTAGATGCATTCTCGCTAGAATTACTCCCTCTCTTCGCCTTCGCCGCCTTCCTCCTAATAGGCCTTGGCTCCTTTTCGATGGGTGAGTCTTGACTCATTGGGGAATCCATAGGTGAATCCGATGCCGGCGTCTCATGGAGTGACGTCTCGTTCAATACTACTGTTGGACCCGTTGGAATAATTTGGAATCTCTTACAATTCTTCACCACCTCCCAACAATGGGTATGGTTGAAACTTTTTTTGCCTTGCCCAGTAGCACCAAACCACATTTGTGCTTGCATAATCTATAAAATAAAAAAAATTAAATGAAAATGCAAGAAACTTTAAAAAATATTGGCAATGCAACATGTAAAAAAAAAACTAATGCAAATGCAATAAATTTTAAAAAAAATGCAACATGTATAAAAAAAAATACAATAAATATTAACAAAATATATAAATTGCAAGAAACATTTAAATAAAAATTAATATGACATAGAAATTAATAGAATGAAAATGACAAATAATTTATCTCACTGCTAAGGTTTCCCCCACTTATGTGGTTGTCCATCGTTTTTGCCAAGGCATTTCTCCATTTCGCCAACTCTTTATTAAGAATTTTTCACCTACTAGATAATGCCATTTCTGTACGTGTTGAACCAATTGCCATTTCACAAAATGCCTGATGAATTTTTTTTCACATATGAGAAAATTTAATCTTATTGCCCGTTACGGGACAATGACTAACTTGGACCCAAGCCTCACAGAAGCTAACATCTTCTATCATGCTCCATGCCCCTCCATTTTCACTAGAAGAACCCATAATATGATAGAGGAAAATACAACTTGAAAGTTAAAAAAATTTGAGTAGAAAGTGAATAATAGTAGAAGGAGAAGAAAATGTAAGAGGATTTGGTGTTAAAAGTGAAGAGTATTGGTTGGTATTTATAAAAATAAAAAAAAAATCAGTAATTTTTGTGTATTTTTAAAAAAAAATTCGATTTTTTTATTGCAGAAATTGGCTGCCGTGGGATTGAAGGAAAAAATTGAATCGGAGAGCCAATAGGCCGACACATGTAAGGTAGCCGTTGGCGGCTTCTATAGCACGTCGCTTCAAAAAAATTTTAACGTTGGCGTCAGCCATGACGTCACCGCCCTCGGGTTCTTGCTCGGGCCAAACTCCACCTTGGGCCAGCACAAATCTCGTGCCCCCCCCCCCCCCCTCTTGCCCAGGCTGCCTTTTGTTGCTGGAAACCCATTTTTCTCCCAAACCCCCCTCCCAGCCCGAGTCCAGCCTTAGCTGCTGGACTTGCTCTTAGAGGTCTATGAACTGGATCCAATGAACACGACCTTGACACGGATTTATGAAAGGCCCATGGGGCTAAGTGGAGAACCGTTTGAGCTGGAACCGTTGGTGAAGGATGGTCGTTTCATGACCCGGATGATAGATCGATATATAGAGATGCAATCTTCGTATATTCATAAAATACGTCAAGTTGACTTGATGGAGCATCTATGGGCGGTGAAAGGCAATGAAGATGAATGATGGAGCATAGATGCTTTGGTTATGTTTTATTTAGTTATGGTTTGGTTGTGTTGTTTTTTTATTTTTTATGGTTTGGTTGTGGTTTGTTATTATTATTGTGCCTTGTTTGTAGTTTTTTTTAATTTTAATTTTGTTTTGTTTGATGTATTGAATATGTTGAATAAAAAGGTATTTTATTCAATGCTTTGTTTATTAAATAAATACGAGTCATTAAGAATTACTACTGCTAAAATAAAATACATGAATTACAACAACTTTAATAGAAAACGTGAAAAATACAAATGCATAAAAGGTATGCCAACTAATTTAATGGTTTCCATCATTTAACCAATCTGTGTTGCTAGGCCCATCATCCCGAAAAAGTCTTCTTCTCATAACATCCCTTCGTTTTAGCTTCCAAAATTATTTTGTTTCAGGGAACATATGGCTTGTATCCATCGCCATGGTTTCCCGATCCGTCATGTCCATATCTTTTTTGCGCAAATACTCCCTTTCTCGTTCATACTGGGCTTGACGTTTCTGCTCCATTTCAATTCTTATGTCGTTCTGCCTTGCAATTTCCTCCAAAAATTTTGAATTATTACTGCTTGAATTACCCGCTTTCTTTGCCTTCGCAGCCTTTCGGCCAATTGGCCTCGACTCCTTTTCGATGGGTGAGTCTTGACTCATAGGGGAATCGAGAGGTGAATCCAATGTCATTGAATCACGGAGTGACATCTTGTTTAACATAACGGCAGGACCCGTCGGAATAATTATGAAGCGTTTGCAATATTTCACCACCTCCCAACATTCATGATGGTTGAAACTTTTTTTGCCACCCCCGGTTGCACCGAACCACATCTGTGCTTGAATCATCTATTTAACAAAAAAAATGGAAATGCAAGAAATATTTAAAATATATTGGATATGCAAGTAACAAAAAAAATAATAATGGAAATGCAATTAACCTTACAAATAAATTGGAAGTGCAAGAAATATTAAGAAACAATTGGAAATGCAAGAAATATTAACAACATATTGAAAATGCAAGAAATATTAACAAAATATTGAAAATGCAAGAAATATTAACAAAATATTGAAAATGCAATAAATATTAACAAAATATATATATTAGGAGATTAAACTTAATAAAATAAAAATTACAAAATACTTACCTCGTTAGTACGATTTTCCCCGCTTCGATAATTGTCCATCGCTTTTGTCAAGGCATCTCTCCATTTTTCCAACTCTTTATTGAGAATTTTCCATATACTAGACAATGCCATCTCCGTACGAGTCGACCCAGGAATTTTTTCACAAAATTCGGCATGAATAATTTTTTTTCACATATGAAAAAATTTCATCTTATTGCCTTACACGGGACAATAACAAACTTGGAGCCAAGCCTCACACAAGGAAACATCTTCCATGGTGCTCCACGCCCCTCCGGTTTCAATAGAAGAAGCCATAAAAATAAGAAATAAAAATACAAGGTGAAAGAGAGGAAAATGTTGAGTAAAGAGTGAATAATAGTATAAGTATAATAAAATGTATGAGGATTGGTGTTGAAAGTGAAGGGTATTGATAGGTATTTATAGAAAAAAAATTTTGATTTTTTTTTTCATAATTTTATTGTCAAAAAAATGCCAGCCGTTGGATTGGATTTGGAGAAACAGATCGGAGCGCTAGGGGCATGACACGTGGCTTCTGCCGGTTATATATTGCGTCGTGCTGAAGTCAGCACGCGGGTTCGACCTCGGGCTGAACTGGCCTTCGGGCCAGCCTGACTTCGTGGGACCCACTCCTAGCCCGGGCTTGGGCTCACCGCTGGAACGAGATTTTTTTCCCCCCTAGCCTTGGGCTCAGCTCCTCGGTGAAGTTGCTTTAAGGAATTAAAAAGTAAGTGGGGCTCACAGAAAATTAGGAATTGAATTCCTGATTTTGGAGGAATTCAATTCTTGGGTGGGATGTGGTATTCTAATTCCTGAAGAACTAACTCATTAAGAATTCACCTTTTTTACCCATTATATCCTCATACAATTTTAAAAATTCCAAATTTGCCATCTATTTTAACCCAACAACGAGGACATTTTAGTAATTAGCACCACTCCTACTCCAATTCAATATAGTTTAGTATACAACTTCAATAGGAATCCAGAATCTAACTCTCCTCAATCCATATAATTTAGTAAACAACTTCAACAGGAATCCAGAATCTAATTCTCCTCAATCCAACTCCTCCTCAATTCAATTCTTCATCAATTCAATTTCTCCTAATCCAATTACGAATTAGTAAACATGTCATAAATGACATGTTTACTTACAGGGATATGAGAGGAAAGGAAAGGGAGTTATTCCAATTCCTAGTTTTTCACATTTATCAACACATAAGGAGACCCACCTTAAAATGAGTATTCCAATCCTTCAAAATTGGGAATTGAATCAACTAGAGGAAGGTAGTTTGAAATCAATGCTGATGACTATAAGATCTATATTCTAATCTCAACAATTTCTTAAGATGGGGAGAGGTACAATGAATCAAGAACAACCACATGCCAATAAAGACATCCTTTAATTTTTATGTTTTATCAACTGCGCTAGAGTTAAAGTTGAGACTCCTTCCAACATTAAAAAGAGAATTATTATGTCTCCCTTAAATCTCCTTAGAAATTACTGGAAAATTAGAGTTCACGGAAACAAAATATGTTTCCCTACACGCCCAGGACTCCAAATCCTGCCTCTTGGACCGCACTTGAAGCCCATGTTATTAAAGTTAACTTTGATGCTGCTTGGTCGACATCTTCTGGCAAAGCGGGAGCAGGTCTTATAGCACGAAATGCAAATGGTGAGTTCATGGGAGTAAAATGCCTACCTTTCCACGCTGAATCTGTGATCATGGCTGAGGCAATTGCTGGTTTTGAAGGTTTCAAATTGGCATCTGAGCTGGGCTTATTAGAGGTTTGCTTTGAATCTGACTCCAAAGAACTAATGGAGAGCATGAAAGGAAACATAAAGTGTGGAAGATGGAATCTCTACCCACTTATGTCTAGGATTCGCCAATGCAATTCCAATTTCTTAAACTGTAACTGGGCATGGATCAGTAGGAAAAACAATTAAGCGACATATCATCTTGCGTCGATGGCACTATCAAGGTCGAGTCCGGAAGTTTGGGTATCTAGGCCCCCCACCTCTCTTATGCGTGTCTTAAATCATGACTATCTTCCTTGCCCTCATCCAGCCTCCATATAGTATGCGCTGTTCAAGATGGCCAAGATTTTCTAAAGTTGGATTGTCGTACTACTCCCATACAGTGGGCCTCTTTCTTGTAGTAGTTTTTAGGGTTCTTTAGTTTTAACCCATAAAAAACTTAACTAATTTGGAAGAAAGATACTGAATTTTGCTTAATTAATATAAAACCAAAGCCACCTAATTTTACCAAAAGGACATCCAACAACACTAAAATTACTACATGTGCCATTGTGCTTAACTGTCAAATACAATTTATTTAATTATAAACCAAAACTTAAAACTGTCAAAACGACATAACATTCCCACAAAACACAACACAAAACGACACTACTCAGATTTAATCACTTCAAAAACTGGTTTCGCGCGACCTTTCGTCTCTCACTCCAAAAACGCAACCGACGAGCAGAAACGAAGACGAGAACGAGCAGAAACGAAGACGACGAGAACGGCGACGAGCAACGACGACAAGCAACGACGACGAGCAACGACCACCGACGACGAGCAACGACCACCGACGACGAGCAAAGACCACCAACGACGACCGAAGCTAAACCGTAAGAAAATGAATCAGTACTCTCTTCGATTTTAGGTTTTACACCGACGAAGGTTTCAGTACTGTTTCTTCCTTTTGATTTCTGGTTGTTTGTCTTCGATTTTGAACCAGAAACTGCATTGCAGTTTCTGGTTCCATAATTCAATTTCAGATTGCTTTTCGCTAGGGTTTATGGGAATGTTATGGGAATGTGATAACTGCTCACGAAGTTAAATGTGTTTTGATATTAGTTTTAGATACTGTTTCTTCCTTTTGATTTCTGATTTTGAACCAGAAACTGCAATGCAGTTTCTGGTTCCATAATTCAATTTCAGAGTTCTTTTTGCTAGGGTTTATGGGAATGTGATAACTGCTCATGAATTTACATGTGTTTTGATATTAGTTTTAGCTACTGTCTTTGCATTTTGATTTCTGGTTGTTTGTACTAAATTTTGAACCAGAAACTGCATTGCAGTTTCTGGTTCCATAATCCAATTTCAGAGTTCTTTTTGCTAGGGTTTATGGGAATGTGATAACTGCTCATGAATTTACATGTGTTTTGATATTAGTTTTAGCTACTGTCTTTGCATTTTGATTTCTGGTTGTTTGTACTAAATTTTGAACCAGAAACTGCATTGCAGTTTCTGGTTCCATAATCCAATTTCAGAGTTCTTTTTGCTAGGGTTTATGGGAATGTGATAACTGCTAATGAATTTAAATGTGTTTTGATATTAGTTTTAGTTACTGTCTTTGCATTTTGATTTCTGGTTGTTTGTCTTTGATTTTGACCAGAAACTGCATTGCAGTTTCTGGTTCCATAATTCAATTTCATAGTGCTTTTTGCTAGGGTTTATGGGAATGTGATAACTGCTCATGAAGTTAAATGTGTTTTGATATTAGTTTTAGCTACTGTTTTTGCCTTTTTGATTTCTGGTTGTTTGTCTTTGATTTTGACCAGAAACTGCAATGCAGTTTCTGGTTCCATAATTCAATTTCAGAGTGCTTTTTGCTAGGGTTTATGGGAATGTGATAACTGCTCATGAATTTAAATGTGTTTTGATATTAGTTTTAGCTACTGTTTTTGCCTTTTGGTTTCTTTTCACATCAAATTTTGAGCAGCAGTTTCTGGTTGTTTGTTGCAGATTTTGACCACAAAAACTGCAGTGCATATCACAAAATGGAACAAGAAATGTCACCACAAAAGAATGAAGCTGAAAACCAACCAAAGCGCAGAATCAAAACGATGGCTCAAAGGATCAAAACAAAGCCAAAGCCAAACTATGATCGGAAAGCAAAGCACCCGGACTATGCCCAATTTCGGTGCAATGCCTATGCTTTCAACAGCATCATTAGAGACATAAAGGACAAGCTCAATGAAAGGCAGAAGAAGCTTCTCAAGAAAACCCCTTTCTGGAACTTGATCGAGCTGTTTTACCGCTAGAGAATTGACATGAATAACATGAATAAGTCGGACATTGACTTAGCACAGCTGCTCAAGACATTTGATCCGGATACAAAGTCCTTCAAATTTGGAACCAAATCATTCCAAATCACAAGCAATGCAGTGACTCAGATTCTAGGACTGCCAAATGAAGGCAAATCTGTCAAACTTGTCAATGATAGGTACACTGCTACCTTCAGAACAAGGCACTTTGGAGAAAAGGGAAAACCTTCAAAAAACCAGGTAGAAGCAGAATTACAAAAGACAATTGCCTTGGCAAACCAACAGAAGAAAGAAAAGGCAAAGACAGAGCAAAAGAAAAAAACGAACAAAGGAAAAGAAAGGAAAGAAGCTGAAGAAGAAGAAGAAGAAGAAGAAGTTGATTACGACAAGGAGGTGGTCAGCCTAATATTGATTCTGCTGTGCATGACATTCCTTTTTGCCAACTCTTCATCTACTTTGCATTGGAAATTATTTGAGCACTGCGTGAATCTAGACACACTTTCAAGCTATTCGTGGGCAAGAGCTGTTTCAGACTACATGAATGAATCCTTGACCGCAAAAGCAAAAGCAAAAGCAAAGAAGGGAGGAGAAGCCTCTATAGGAGCTGTTTCGGGTTGCACTATCCTAATATTGGTAAGTAAACTGTGGCTTATGCAATGCATTTTGAGTTTTAGGCAATGCAGTTTCCATTTAGTGCAATGCAGTTTCTGTTTTATCCTATGCAGTTTCCAACTTAATTTCTGATATATCTTGTTTTTGAACTGTGCAGTTTCTACTGTGTGAGAGGACAAACATCATACAACCAATCCTTGGCAAGGAGAAAGAAACTCCTGCCATTCTTAGATGGAGTCTTGTGGAACTCCACACAAGATTCAACCAAATAAAGGACTTGAATGACATCGAGGTATGCAATTTATCGCATGTTCTGTTTTAATGTATCTTGAATGTGAATCCATGCTAAATCATTCTCATTGTACAGGGTATTTTCAAAACTCCTAAAAAGCGAAAAACTACCAGGGAAGAGGAAGACACTGTTGAGAAGGTAATTGAAATCTGTATACAGTGCATTGCAGTTTGTGTTTTCTACATTGCAGTTTGCATTTTATCCAATGCAGTTTCTGAATCATTCAATCTCATTGTACAGGGTATTTTGAAAACATATAAAAAGAGAAAAACTACCGGAGAAGAGGGAGACCCTCTTGACAAGGTATAAGAATCTCTAAACAGTGAATTATGCATTTCGGTTTTCGTTTCCTCGAATGCAATGCAGTTTCTAATTAGTTTCTGTTCAATATGCAGGAAAAAGAAAAAGAAGATGATGAGGGAAAACCTGATGATGCAATTCAAGACCTCTTGGTGAAGTCCATGACAGACCAAATTAACTACCGCCAACAACAAGATCCTAGCTTCGTTTGCCCGGAAAGATTACAACTGTGGAAGGATGAAAAGAATGAAGACAGTGAGAAGAAAATGAAGGAATTGTGGGATATATTTATCCAAGCAGAAAAGAGATCAAAGGAGCTGGAAGTGGAGTTGGCAACATACATAGAGAAATTAGATAATGAAGAATGTGTGACTGCCACCATGACAGTGGAATCTACAGTTCAGCTTAATGAAATACAAAATCTGAAAAGGAGGATTGCAGAATTGGAAGGCAAGGAAACTGGTATTGACATGGAGAAGATTGCCAAGAAAAAGGAGATTCAAGAAAAGTACAAGGCAGAAATTGAAAGCTTGTTGTCAGACCCAACAATCTTTGAAATGGAGATGGATCTGCCTACAAAACAACCAACACAACCAGTTGAAGAGAAAGAAGAAGAAAAGAAAGAAGAAGAGAAGCAACAAGAAGAGAGAGAAGAAGAGAAGAAGCAAGATGCTCCAACACCTGATGTTCCTTCAAGAGTACAAAGGGTGAAGAACAGAGAAAGAAAGGGGCTTCAAGCATCTTGCTATGTGTACGAAAAAAATAAGAAAACAAAAAAGGAGGCAAAAAAGGATGATGAAGAACTACCACAATTCAAGCTTATCTCTTCCGAGGAGGTATGCAATTACTGCAGTTCAAGCTGCTGCTTTTTTCTATTTTCTGCATTGCAGAAACAGAAACTGCAATGCAGTTTCCGTTTCCTGCAATGCAGTGTGTTATCTGCTTTACAGAAATGGAAACTGCATTGCAGTTTCTGTTTTATCGAATGAAGTTTCTAATTAGTTTCCTTTCAATCTGCAGTTAACACAAGAGGCATCTCAGCCCGATGCCACAAATCCAATTCCTGACCCCCCTAAAGGAACGAGCCTTCATGATTCAATACCTGTGGATCTACAACAATCAAGTGATGAAGATGAAGCACAAAAAAAGCAAACAAAGAAAAAACTAGGATGGGGTCAGAAAAAGGTGTGGCAGAAAATTCCAAAGCCGGACAGGGAAAGCATTGAAAAACACTACTTAAGCACTCAACTTCGGTAACATCTCTATTCCAAAATAACAATTCTTTCATCTTTTAATTACAATTAAACTAAAACTAATCTTGTGAATTTCATGTATTCGAATCCACAGTGATATCTTCTGGGCAGGACTCAATGATGAGAAAGTGACAAACCATGATCTCAAAGATATTGTATGGGACCTGGAACTGTCACAAAACGTAAGTATTTACCAATTCTATAACACACACTGCACTGTATTTTTTATTTGTGCTACCTATATTCCCCATTTATAATTCCATTTTTCTCCAATCAATGTGAAACAGGTCATTGAGGCCTATATCCAAATAGAGGAGGATAAAATAGAGCCCATGCAGACAGAGAGTCCACAGTACATGTCCACATGGACTTGGGTAAGTATTATTTTGAAAATTCAAAATTGTTTAAACAGACAATGCACTGCAGTTTTCGAAAAAATATATACTAACAAATTGCCATTCTGTGATATCAGGCTTACATGCAAAGCTTCCTAGAGCCATCTTGGCACAGGTTCCTGTATGAACCCTTACTTGAAAAACTCGGGAAATGCAATGTTCTTTTCTTCCCAATTATTTCACAAGAAGAGTTCCACTTCACACTTCTCACATTTCACAAAAATGAACGAAAGTGGAGACACTACAATCCACTTAGATCGTTGGGACGTAGAAAAGAAGAAAGGTGCATTGACATTGCTCGAAACTTTGTAAGTGGAATGAAACTGTCTTAATTTCTCAGCACAAACACAAACAGAAACTGCATTGCAGTTTCTGTATTATACATACTGCCTAATTTCAGACCAAAACTATAATATGCAATGCACTGATTACCATTTCTTTTTCTCTTTTTTTCTTCTTCTTTAAACAGGTTAATATTGTTGAAGGGTGGCTAGAATATATAAGACCTCAAGCACGAGTGTTCATAGAAACAAAAAAAAAACCAACACTTGTGAAGCAAAAGGAAGGGCCCCCAACACTTGTACAAAAAGATTTGACTCCAAATGAAGAACTCACTCTCAAATGGATTATGCAAAATCCATTGCAGTTTCCATTTGAGGATGACATGGAATGTGCTCAACAAAGTGCATCTTCGTAAGAATTGTGTCTACTCAACTATTCATTACAGTTTGAAATCATTCAAAAGCAAAAAAAACTAATCTCGTATTTCATTTGCAGATTGGATTGCGGCATGTTCGTCATGTTCTATATGGATAAAATAGCACAAGGACAGCCCATTCCAAAAAGCGTGGACAAGAAATTCATGAATGAATATCGAGCACAATATGTCACAAAACTCCTACACCACAAAAACTGTGTAATTAATCGTCTCTAGTGATTTGCCTTTCGTTAACTCAAGACAATATGTATCTTAATTCTTGTGGATGTTTGTAAATATTTCTAGTTATGGTATATGAGAACATATTTCCTATACATGTGCATAAACTGTAATATAATCTTGGAACAGGATGCAACAAAACCAAAAGGAAACAAACAAACTGCAATGCAGTTTCTGCAACAAAATCTGAAATAAACAGAAACTGCAATGCAGTTTCTGCAACAAAATCTGCTCAAAATCTGAAAACAAGCATTGAATGGCAGTCGAAAACGAATATCCACTCATTAAACAATTGTATAATTTTCATTAACTTCAAAAAAGAATCACAATATCCAAAAATGTGAAAAGAACCCAAAAGCCAAAGCCATAATCAAAGTACTAAAACTTTGTTCAAAACACATTTAAGTAGGTCAGCATTGAAATGTAGTTTCTGCTCATAATCTGCAACAAAATCTGCTCAAAATCTGAAATAAACAGAAACTGCAATGCAGTTTCTGCAACAAAATCTGAAATAAACAGAAACTGCAATCTGCTCAAAATCTGAAAACAAGCATTGAATGGCAGTCGAAAACGAATATTCACTCATTAAACAATTGTATAATTTTCATTAACTTCAAAAAAGAATCACAATATCCAATTAGACGCGGTGTAGCCAATTACAAGCAACTAAAACTGCAATACAGTTTTTGCAAAAAGTGCAACGCAGAAACTGACTATATATTCGCTAAACCATATCTAAAATAAAAAATTGTCAAATGAGAAGGAGTGTTCATATAATAGCCTTGCAAGTCTTCCTATTGTGCCCAGCAACACTGCACCGACTGCATTTCAATGGCCTTTTAAATTCACCAAAAACTTTGATCCTCTTTGTTGGTGGTCTTCCGGCTGGCCTCTTTGTAATTGGCGGAAGCACAACTCCAGCGGCAGAACCATTGCTGCCCAATCCTTTCCCAATATCTGGAATAGGAAAAATAGGACTCTCATAGGCTTTTCGAAAGAAGTCGGTTTTGTAGTAACACTCCACGTAATCATAAACTGAATCTCTCTTTGCTAGGATTGCAGCCACCGCATGTGTGCAAGGAAAACCGTCAATTTGCCAAAGACGGCAAGAACAAGTCCTTTGCTCGAGATCAACCATCACAGAATAATCAGCAAATACTTCAAAAACAGTGCTATTAGAACGACGAACTGCCCAAGTCCTATTGGCCTCCGCATTTTCACAGAGTCTAGTCTCCATCTCCGGACACAAAACTGTTGTCCACTTCTCCGCTTCAATTCTTCGTTGAGAATTCAATACCATCAATTTCTGTCGAATCCCTTCTATCAAAGGTAGCACCGGCAAATCTCGAAACACACCAACCCAATTATTAAAGGACTCCGCTAAACTGTTTGCCATCTCCCCATAACGCATTCCTTTGAAAAATGCGTTGGCATAGTGATCTCTAGACAAATCAGATATAAATGTCTTCACTTTCGAACTCCCAACAATCACCAACTCCTCCATTGCTACCTTAAACTCTTCCTCCGTAACAGCATATGCGCATCTACTAAATAAATTGATAACACGGTCTTGGAGCAGTTTCCCATAACCTGACTTCGGGTACTTTGATATCAAATTCTGTTTGAGGTGATAATAACAGTAAGAATGAGGCCATCCGGGAAACACAAACCCCATTGCATTTAACAAACCTTGATTGCGGTCCGAGAAAAAGGTCACCACTCTCCCCATCGGTAGCAATATAGAAGCCAAATGTTGAAGAAACCAAGTCCAATTCTCCTCTGTCTCAGAATCAACAACTCCAAAAGCTAGAGGATAAAACCCTGCAAAACAAAACCAAAAGCACAAGTATAAGCAAAAAAAGGAAACTGCAGTGCAGTTTATGAAAACAAATCTGCTCAAAAAAGGGAAACTGCAATGCAGTTTCTGCTAAAAATTGCAACAAATGAAAATCTGCAATACATTACAGTAACCATACCTTGATTTCCATTCTTTCCCGAAGCACACAGAAGCTGCCCCTTGTACTTGCTCTTCAAAAACGTAGCATCAATGAACAACAAGGGTATGCAATATTGAAATCCAGCAATGCAACCGCCAAAAGACACAAAAAACCGTCGAAAGCGATTAATTCCAGCTTCACAATCAAGAGTGCAGAGAGAACCAGTGTTAGTTTCCTTTACGGCGTCCACATACCACACTAACTCGTTGAAGGACTTCGACTCATCACCGTGAACGTCCAATTTAGCTAACTCTTTGCCAAACCATGCGTGGTAGTATGAAATGTCTATACCATAATAATCTTTGAACTCGTGTATAATCTCAACTGGCTTCAGCTCTGGTTTTGCACGAATTCTGTCCACAATGAGGGAGGACACCACACGAGACCTCATCATCTTACTCTTTGATTCCCGTATCCGACCCGCACATGTATGAACATTATTTAACGTCCGAATTACAAAACTGCCAGTAGCTTCACAACGAGAAGCATAAACACGCCAGCTGCAACCCTCCAATTTCTTATTCGAACAAACAGCAACCACCCGCTTCTTGTCATTGCCGGCACATTCAAAATTAAATCCTACTTCAAGAGCGTACTTGCACAATTTCAACCGGAACTCCTCTGCACCACCGTCAAACTTCTGCCCCACATGATGTATGTATGTCTCCGACTCATTCGACAACAAAGGCTTAGCACTTGCTCTCTTCGACCTGCCCAAAAACTCGTTTCTGTCTTCGACAGTACTAGAACACGACGACTCGCCCTTTTCACATGCTATCAACTCCTTATTTACACAAAAATCACCACTATATTCACTGCTCCCGCATAAATCCTTCACTAAAATATCAACAGTCTTCTCATTTGATATCAACAAAAATGTCCTCATCAAGTCCAAATCGCTATCCGTTTCTAGAAAACAACTCGGATAACTGGGCACCGAATACCGTAATGTGAAACAACCCAACTGCAAACCCCTAAACCTCAGACACAAAGTCTTCAAAATATCAACCATGGATGACTCTGATGAAACTGAAAACATGATGGTTTCCGACTTATATGTGCACTTGGCAATGACACACACCTCCATTAGCCTTGAAAATGCAAACAAAACAACAAACAAAAACAGAATATCAAAACACATTTGACTTCATGAGCAGTTATAACATTCCCATAAACCCTAGCAAAAAGCACTCTGAAATTGAATTATGGAACCAGAAACTGCATTGCAGTTTCTGGTTCAAAATTTGCTACAAACAACCAGAAATCAAAATGCAAAGACAGTACTGAATATCAAAACACGTTTGACTTCATGAGCAGTTATAATATTCCCATAAACCCTAGCAAAAAGCACTCTGAAATTGAATTATGGAACCAGAAACTGCATTGCAGTTTCTGGTTCAAAATTTAGCACAAACAACCAGAAATTTTGAATCCAACGATTTTGAATGGTTAATCCCTATAAACGAAGCAAAACCTAAACAAAGAGTAGTTTTGAATCCAACGATTCATCCATTTTTCCAAAAACTGCATTGCATAAAGAACAACAGCAAAAATGTGTAATCCCTAAAATCGAAGACAAATCTGTGTTAGAGGGTCATTTTCTTACTGTTTTTTTCCCAAGAGAGTGAAAATCGCTTCGATAGTCGTCAGTGGTTGTCGTTGTTGGTGGTGGTTTCTGCTCGTCGTCGTTGCTGCTCGTCGTTGTTGCTCGTCGTTTCTGCTCGTCGTCGTTGCTGCTCGTCGTTGCTGCTCGTCGTCGAACGAAATTTGCCTGCCAAACGAACGAAATCTGCTGCCAAACAACTGAGCTCGAAGACGAAACAGAGAAGAATACGAAGCTGCTGCCAAACGAACGAGAACGAAAACGAAACAGAGAAGTCGCGCCTTGTTTAAACATTCAGGGGCAAAAGCGTCATTTACTGTATAGGTTTACAAATGGGCCAACGAATCTGGGCCTCTCTTTGGGCTAATCCAAAATAGTAATTTTTTCCTAGGTATTAAAACTAAAACCAAAATATCCAATATCTTACAAACTAATTAATAAAGTTAATTATGTCTAAAACCTAATTTTTCTTAGTTTTTAAGGGTGTATTGAATTCATTTGCTTTGCATGCACTTCCGTTTTGTCACATGGCTCTGCTTCTCCTTATTTGAGTTGTAATTTATTTGGATTGCTTTCCTTTAATGAAAGTTCTTATTGACAAAAAAATAAAAATAAATAAATGAATGAATAACACGTCCACGACCATAGAGTCACATAGCGAAACTTTCTTTGGGGCATTACTATGACTGATTCTTTGAAAAGGGAACATAAAGAAATAAGGGAGACTTTGGGAAAACCTAAACGGGAGAAATTTTTTTAGAAGAAGCCAAAATGGACAAAATTGCCCTTATTTATTTTTGAATTTCCTAAGGAATCCTTTACATTTGCATGTCTTTAATTTGAAAGTTGAGAGGTTTTTCTGTCTTTTTTGAAAAAGCTTTTGCTTTTACTAAAAGTGAAAGTTTTTTTTGTGGCTAAAACCTAAATTTACTAAGAAATAAAGGGGTATAAAGTTTATTTTATTATTTTTTAGTCTAAAGGGGGCATAAAGTAAGCAAAAAGAAAAAGTATATAACAAAAATTCTCATTCCAAAGACCAGAAGCGACATAATGCTTTCATCCCAAACCGACAAATTCAAGATAACATCCTTCTCGCTCATAAGGCCTTTCATCTATTGAAACTAAGGAAGTCCACAAGCTCTATGAATTGGGTATGGAACTGGATATGAATTAAGTGTATGACATAGTCGAACGGAACTTTTTGGATGCAGTGATGCGGAAGTTGGGTTTTAATGAGAGGTGGGTTCAATTGACAATGAGCTTGGTAAAATCTGTGGAGTTGGAAATGGTTATTAATGGCAAGCTAGGAAGTTACTTCAAACCTACTTGCGGAATTCATCAAGGTGATCCCTTATCACCCTTGTTCTTCTTTGTAAGTGAGGCTATGTCCTCTTTAATAATATATAAAAATAAAAAATAAAAAAAAGTGTGTGATGTGCAGCTTTTGTAGGGGCTATCTTTTTGTACGAATGGTCGAACCCTCTGTCACCTATTATTCGCTGATCATGCCTTACTCGTTCTAAAGGCTAATCTTCAAAACTGTCTCAACATGATGAATTTGGTCAATGGGTATTGCAGAGCATCGGGTCAACAAGTCAAACTAGAGAAATCTAGTGTTCTTTTTCAGTCCCAACACTCGTGATAATTTATGAAGGGACCTCGAAGCCATCCTGGGTATGTCAATTGTTATGGATCCTGGGAAATACTTGGGGTTACGTACCCTTTGAGGAAGGTCTAAGAAAGCGGCGTTGAATTTTTTGAAGGAAAGGTTATTGCGGAAGATAAGAGGGCGGAAGCAGGGGTTATTAACTTAAGTCGAAAGAGAGGTTTTAATCAAATCTGTCGCACATGCTGTTCCAACGTTCCTTATGAGAATTTTTAAATTTCCCCAATCCAACTATCAAAAGTTGGAATAGGAGATTGCAAAATTCTGGTAGGGACAAAAGCAAGTGCATTGGATAAATTGGCATACTTTGGGGCTTCCTAAGTAGGAGGGAGGCTTGGGATTTAGAAATTTTAATAATTTCAATTTGGCTTTGCTGGCCAGACAGTGTTGGAGATTGATCATGGAGCCGAATTACCTATGAGCACAACTCTTGAAGGTTCGTTATTTTCCAGAGTGCAATTTTTTTAATGCGAAAAAAAGCAACCGAGCTTCCTAGACGTGGCCAAGCTTGCTCTTAGGAAGGAATATCATTCTTCAGGGAGCTTAGTGGCAAGTTTTAAATGGTAGGCACCCAAAGCTTTGGATTGATTGCTGGATTCCCTCCCTTCACGATGATAAACTCCATCCTCACTTGCATGCCTCTTTTGACCCTAACACTAGGGTGTAGGGCTAGGCACAAACGGGACCGGTATGATTCGGTATCAATGTTTATACCGTAAAAAATCCTGCAAAATTTCAGAAATCTTGCAATTTTTATAAAACAAGCCTAATACAAAGTTTACAAACAATCAAGATTCAAGAGTCTTGATTCAAGACCTGCCAAATTATATGATACATCAAATACATTCACAGAGAAAGGTTGGGCTTCGGGCTAGGGTTGAGCTCCAAATTTTAAATTGATGGAGGATTTGTAGGGTTCGAATTGATGGAGGAGAAGAGAGAGAGAGAGAGAGAGAGAGAGAGAGAGAGAGAGAGAGAGAGAGAGAGAGAGAGAGAGATGAGGGATTTGGGAATTAGGTCGCGTACGCCATGCACAGACACATACAAAAAGAGATATGAGAAGAAGAGATAGTTCCCAGACAGATAGATAGAGGGGAAGAGAAGAAGAAGATCGATCGATTTGATCGAGCCTTGGAATCAAGAAATGAGAAAGAAAAAGGATAAGAAAGAAAAGAAAGAAATAATTAGAAGAAGGAAGAAGATCGCAACGAATGGGGGAGAAGGAAATTGAAAATGGGAATTAAAACTTCAAAACACTATTCGGTAAGGTATGACACCAAACAGTATCATAAATGTGAAACCGGTGTCATGTCAAATAGTAACTAGATGACACGGTATCATCTCGTTTACACTTTAACACCAAGCGGGACGACACGAGATTGGCATGCTTTCGGTTTGGTTTCGGTATTCCAGTTTTGATGCCCAACCCTACTAGGGTGTAAACTTTCATGATTGGGATTCTAGAACTTGGAACTTGGCCACGATTCGAGCTTCTATTTCTCATAAGGAGTGTACTATCCTGCTTATTCCCATAAAGAGTGGAAGGGAGGATGACAATGTGTGGCCAATGTATGGCCCAGGGAAAAGAAAGGTGAATTTTCAGTGTGATTTGGGTACCACTGCATCCATGCCAAGTAATATGCGACTATTGCCAGAAATCCCTCCGCCTCATCTCGGATTGATCCCTTGGTGTGGAAAAATATTTGGAAAGCAAAGGTTCCTCTAAAAATCAAGAGCTTCTTATGGCGTGTGACTCATCGTAGACACCTACTGCGATGACTCTCCACAGATGCAGACTTTCAAGCACTTCTTATATCTCATCAGCCAGATTCAGGAGGAATTTATTGTAATATGCTCCTCCTTTGCCCGTGGGTTGACCTGGTTTGGTTTAGTGGCCTTCTTAATTATAAAATTGATAAACCGAACATAAATACCTTTGATAAGTGGTTATTGAAGTGCACCACAGAAGGGCTAAAAACTAATAAGGGAAAAGGGTGTTTCTTAGATATTATTGATGTTACATGCTGGACTATTTGGAAAACAAGGAATCAGGCATCTTTTGATCACGTTCAACCACAACCACACTTGGCCATCCAAACCATTATTTTGAAAATGGAGCAGTTGTCTGTGATAAATAACCGAAAGAGTGACAGAAGTATTCTCGAAGGACCCTCTCCAAACTTCGATTCATGGACCGCACCTGAAGCCCCTATTATTAAAGTAAATATTGATGTTTCTTAGCTGACCTTTTCTTTCAAGGTGAGAGTAGGTCTTATAGCTCGGAATTCCAATCGGGAGTTCGTGGGGGGAAAAATTCCTATCTTTCTGAGCAGAGTGTGCAATCATGGCTAAGGCAATATTTATGGTCTTGAAGGATACAAATGGGCAATTGAGCTTGGTTTGTCAAAGGTTTGTTTTGAATCTATTTCCAGGGAATTGATTGAAAGTGTGAAAGGAAATATAAAGTGTGGAAAGTGGAATCTTTTTTCGGTTCTATCTAGGATTCGTGAATTCAACACCAATTTCTCAAAATGTAAATAGGCATGGACATGTAGGAAAAACAATGAAGGGGTTGATCATTTTGCATTCCTGACATTATTGAGGTTGAGTCAAGAAGTTTGGTCATGCGGGCCCCCCACCTTTCTTGTGTATGTTCTGAATCGTGTTGATCTTCCCAATCCTCCTCAAGAATCCTTGTAGCAGGTGTTGATCAAGATGTTCATGACTCTCTGCGTCTGGATTGTCATACGACTCTCAATATAGTGGGGCTTTTTCTTGTGTCAGTTTGTTTAATTGTGTTTTGAGATTATCGGCTCTACATGCATAACTATATCTTTCGCATAGCTTTGCTTCTTTTTCTTTGAGTTGTAATCTGTTTTGGGTTGCTCTCTTTAAATGAAAGATCTTATTTAATAAAAAAAATAAAAAGGCCCGAAACAAAGTTTCAAAATTCAATTGACAAGAACTCCATTTCTTTCTAGAGAATAACTCGTGCCTTTGTTTTTCAACTTAATTATTATTGACATCTTATTCAACCCAAGCAGATTGACTAGTGATAGGACACCATGTGGATGACCCTATCAACAAGGATCTTATCGCCTGGTCATCTTACCTGACGAGACCCTCGGACTGACCTGATTTGATGCATGACCACATGACCTAGATTCTTATCAGACCACTATACTAACTCGACCAGAACACTTGGCTAAAATCAACATGAACCTCCCCTTAGAGCATATCTAGCAGAGTTGTTATACTCTTATCTTTAGCTATTTTGGCTAGAGTGAGGGCATAATGCAGCTCCATTAGACTTGTTATCTGGCTCTCTATTTTGGAGAACTCCCTATCTGAGTTTAGTGGCTCTCTACATTTAGAAAGGATGAGAGAGAAATTGAGGGTTCGCCATTTCTTCCTATTCTCTCTCCCTAGGTTCACAGCCCTGTCTCACCTCTTACTTTTTTGATTTTTTAATGAACTTTTAATTTAGAGAGGAGGAGAGAGAAATAATAAAATATTTGAGATTAACCAAAATATAGAACATTGTTGGAGGAAACACCTTTTAATTACTTTGCTATAATGGCTTTCTAGCTATTTTAGCTAGAATTTGGCTAAAATTTGGAGACACTCCTCGAGATGCTCTTACTGAGACCTAAGTGGCCAAATCACGAACATGTGAACTTAGTCACTAGGTATCCCTCTAAGTACACCAACTTGGACAAATGTCACTCCCTTTCTGGAACATGCATTAAATTCATTCCTAATCCCAGCAAGTGTCGCCTTCTAGTTGGTCTTCCTTGTAATCAACTTATCCAACCATGCTTAAGCAACCCTCATCTTCATTATGGAAGCATGGCATACATCTCTTCTTCCCTAAATTAAGGAGATCTGATACCTCTTCATCTCTTATAAATACCTCTCACCTACATTCAAACAAAGGCAATAACTTTATAACTCTTAGAAACTCTGCCCATTTCTATTTTGAAAGACTTTCAACTTCACTCTTAGAGAGGGTTGGCTGGTACCCCACTAGTGCTTCTTTGGTGAGCTATTCAACCATTATCATTAATCTATGTTGCCTGTTGACTCTTAAATTTTTCTCTTAATCTTTTTGTGTTTCAACTATTATCTTTTTGGGAAAATCTATTGTGTCTATACTCTCTGTTTTCTACTATTTTCTAGGCTCTTAAAAAATTCGTATGAGACAAATCAATAAATCAAATTGAGGAAAATGGAATGGACACTTGTGTTTTGCTTTTTAGAGGGAGGTAACTTTTTTTTTATATAATTAAAAGAGAGAGGTACATTTTCTTTGCATGAATTCGTTGTTTTTCTGGCTATTCTAACGAGGAAGATTAGCATAGTAGAGTTTTGACTTTGGAGAGAGAAGAACTCTTTGATTTTTTTGGCCATTTATAAAAGCATTGTCAATTCAAATCTCTATATCAGGTCTCTATCCACCAATTTGGAGATATATTTAGAGACCGAAGGGGAATCTTTAGGTTCCTAAAGGTATCTTTGCCAAAATCAGGGTCTCTACATTTTTAATAAAAAAACCTCACATTTTCGATTTCACTCAACCCACTCTTAGGTCTCTTATTTACTTTAGCGAGACACTCCCAGACTTTAGTGCAATTTTTTATATGGTCGTTCATTGAGATTTAAGGCTCTTGACTATTCTCCATTACCTAACAGGGGTGAAACTCGTGAAGTTGTTCCATACAATGCCATAGTGTTTGACTTGATTGCAAATTCTCAATAATGGGACCTTCACATTATTTTTGTTGGAACCATCTTCATTATCTAGAATTGGTGCAAGTGAAATGAGAGAAAAATGACAAAAGAAAAATAACTTTTATAAATGAGAAATTTGAGCAATGAAAAGAAGAGTGGTGAGACAAGCCATTGTTCCTCACTCGCCCGAACCCTTGGCGGCAGCCTTCCCCCCTCCCATGTTTACTAAATCCTATATCTCTCTCATGTGAGAGTCCCCATGTGAGAGTTTTATTTTGTTGTCCTTGTTTGTTCATGGTTGTCCACCTCATGTTCTCCCTCAATCGCAACCCCTCCGTCAAAGGCATGCCTTTGTCTCTCCCCTAGTAGTTGAGTGTTCCACTGACTTCTCCTTCCTCATGCTTGTCCCCCTTATCATGATTGATGATTGTGAAAGAATTGCTTAGTTTTAAGAGTTAAGGATCTTTTTAGATGCATTGTTTGACCATCTGAGTATGTTACGGTTTTGCCCCCACTCTTGTCGTTGGTCTCTAAGTGTCTTCACGAACCCTTGTTGTGGTGGTTGTTATGGTGGTGTTGATCTTAGCGACAGCGGGGACGACTACTGGTTAAAGATGACCTTATTTGATAGGGTTAGGGTTTGAGGTGATATTGGGCTGGTTCAGTTTGTTTTGTTTTTAATTATGGGTGGTCATGATCCGGTTTGATCAAATTTTCCCTTCGAATTGGAATCAAAATCAAAACTTACACATAGTTTGATTTGGTTCGGTGTTTATAAAAAGTGTTTAGAAGAACTTAACCAAATCGGACCTATGCGGTTTTGATTTGGTTCGGTCCGATTTCCGGTTGGAAAGATAAAAATATGAAGATATAAAGAAAAGAGAAATCGGATGTACATAGAAATATGCAGAATGGATAAAATAAGAGAGAAAGAGGTCTAAACAAATATGAGAAGAAATAGAAAGAAATAGGTGGAAAAGAGAGGAAGACAGAAGCGCAACAAGAACGGATATAGTTCACATAACAGAAAAATAAATTAGGCTAGAGTAGTTATTTAGTTTGGTATAAATTGGAATTAAGATATTTGGGTATTAATTGATTTAAAATATTTGGATATTACTTGGAGTTACTAATGTTATTTGAATATTAATTAGGCTTACTAACAATTTTGGATATAAATGAATAAGTAAACTTAACATAACCAGTCATGTTCGGTTATACTAGTTTTTCCATGATAAGAACTGAGACGGGAACCGATCCAAAGTGATCCAGTTCGATTTTTGAGTCTAGGTGGACTTTTTTGGTCAACACGAGTTTTTCCCCTTTTTTTTTAAAACTTGGTTCACCAGTTCAAATGCCTACTCCTATTTTTAATGATGTTGGGCTTAGGCTGTTATGATTTTTGGTTATTGGGCCATTTATAATATTCTATTTTTGAGTAATGAAAATTATCTTGACTAAAAGAACAGAAAAGAAAAGTAGTGAAAATTGTGAATGTTGTGAAATTGTTATAAAAGGAGTTCGGTATTTATATGCAAAATGTGATTAAATTTTGGTTTATTGAAAAGATGGTCATTGGAAACAATTAAGAACATAAAAATGAAAAATATCCATTATACTATAATTTTCTTTTTTTGAAATTAGAATTAGGCAATTAGTATGACTCAAAATTAAGACTCACTCTCACCTTAATAATATTTTAATCTTTACAATGTTACAAAAGATTCAAATTCAAGCGTCATTCTATAATGAGAGTCTTATTTATAGCTTTTAAGAGAGGTTATATCTCGTAATCGTTAGATCATACTAATTAATTTGATCTAACAATTAACTCATTTAATTTAATAATTAAAAAATAAAGTCTCACCTAAGCACTATATATAATCGCAGAACTAAAGAATTCTTGTCAAATTCAACTCCAATGAAAGAGCTTCAAGGCCTATTTGCGCCATTACTCTTCGCGTTTTGGCCACGCCATACAACACCCCGCATGGACTCTTTCGTTAATAAAATTATAAGAGTACCCTCAAAACGTCACTTAATAACGAATGCCATTCACCGTCCAGTGACGTGGCTTGCTCCCATTTGCGGCTTGCATACTTTATCTCTCAAGGCTGTTACAGTGAGCACTGCCACCAAAGCAAATAAAGGCCTCTCCATACACCACGTGGCGTAATGTCAGAGCCAGGTAGACCCCGCACCGAATCCTTTAAAATCTCTCAAACAGCGCCAAACCCAAAACCCCTCCTCCTCTTGAACCAAAAGAAAGACGAAAAAAGAAAAAAGAAAAACAGAAAAGAAAATCCCCTCCTTCTATCTCGCTCCCTTCGCTGCGAACGCCTCAGTGATCAGAGGTAAAAATCGCTTCAAGCTTTACCCTAAAATTTGAAAATATCAATCACGATTCTTGTTTCGAGTTTGATTTTGGTTTTCGGGGGTTTTTTTTTCAGTTCGATAAGGATTTTATTATCGGTTAATTGATTTTGGAACCTGTTCTCGTGCAATTTTTGATGTTTTTTCTTTGTTACTTTATTTCGAAGTATCATGGCTACTAATGTGGGTTGAGCCTAGCTCCTCCTCCAAGGAAGAGCTCCAATGTGTATTGGTTTTTGGGTCTCACACGCACTCTTAGTCTTTACTTTTTTCTTTACTATTTTTTGAAATTTTTATTTATATTTTGTTCGGATGTTTTAGGATTTTAGTTGTTTCCGGTGTGCATTTTTCTGTCTCTGGTTGCTGGGTTGGTCAAAATTTTGCTCAAGAGTCCGGGTTTTTTGGGATATTGAAATTCTGAATTGGACTTCACTTCAGTATGATTTATGATTTTAATAGCGTTGAACGATATCTGGGTTGGATTTTCATTGATTTTTTCTTTTTTGAGTTCCATGAGTATGTGTTGTGGGGTTTTTGAGTTTTAATGGGGTGTGTGGCTGGCTAATATCTGTATAATATGCTAGTTGAAGGACTTATAAGTGTGCGGTCTATTCGATATTTATTTGATATTTTTGGTGGGTAGATGTAATGTTGTTGATTGATGAATTAAGAGCTTCCATTGGGTTTATGAGCTGCGTACTATCATTTGTTTGGGACTCTATAATGCATTTTATAAGAGAATGTAACCATTGAGGACAAAAATCGTATATATTCAATTCATTGTTTTGAAGTATCATATTTGTTCTTGGTAAAATACTTAATCATCTAAATTCCCTGTTAATGAAATATACTGGCATTCTTTGATCCTATCTGCCTAAGTCCCTCTGTTTTCTGGTTTGATGGCTTGTGTCTATAATGACCTGAAAGTTTCAAGCTCCTCACTTTTGTTTTTTACAAGGCTTTGCAGTCAATTTTTCCAAAATCAATTAATGTATATATATTAATTCACAGTACGTTTTTTTATCTACTACTAAAAAGGTCTTGTTTTCCTGTTTTTTTCCTGACTTGATTTTGTTCAGATGGCAAATGACATGTTGAAACATGGAGATGATCCCCCTGGCTCTACTTCACCATTACAATGGCTTAAGGAAAGTGAAATCCCTGTTAGAAGCGACGAAGTTGCTAACTTCATGGGGACTCTCAACAATCGTAATGCTTCTGGAGTTGATGATATAACCATGCCATGTACCACAACACCGTTTTCTCTTTTTCCTTTTGGAGACATGTATGGAACGACTAACTCTTATGCCATGGAAATGCCGCTGACTGGTATAAATTTAATGACTGATGTCACTCCATTCAGCAACTCTCAGAATCCATTTTTTGACTATGATTCTGTATACGCGGAGGGTCATACACCGGTCCTACCAAGCCCAGTTTCAAATTTTCTTGGTTTGGAAGGGAAAAAAACTGAATTTAGTCAATATCACACCCTTGATTATTCAGTGCCTCCTGATAATGTGGTCAGTGCTACGTCTGATGTCCACATTATTCAAAATTCTTATGTTGACAGGAAATTAGTAACTGCTAAAGGAAATTCAGCTGCAGCCTTAGAAAGTATCCAGCGGAGTGAAGAACTAAATAGTAATACAGGTAGGCCTCAGCTATTAAGAAATTTCATAAGTGATGGAGTTAGCAATACTGTGCCATGCCATGCCATAGATGGTGTAGACATTGCACTAAATAACAATTTCATGGCAAGTGAAGTTCAAGAGGATTGTCCAGACAAATTTGATGCGAGTCTCCTAACCCTGGGAATTGGCACGAAGACGGAGGATTTATCTAAATCTAATAGATCAGGAATAAATGTCACTAATAATTTTGGAAGGGTTGCCCTTCCTCAACCAAATACTTTCTATGGTCGAAAAGAAGACAGAGGTTCCTTGAATCCTTCCTCTGATGTAGCTGCTGGTTTCCCTTGTCTTCAGAACAATGTGGGTGGATTTGCTGTGATGAAAAACAACGTGGGTAGCTGGATTTCTTTTAACTAAAATGTAACAGCATATATGATGCTAGTTCTAGTTCTAGGTTCATTCTGAATCCACCTTATATTGTGCAGATGCCACAAGACGATGGCCAACATCATTTTCTTATGCCGGGAAACAGGAATGTTTGTCTTGGCATTGAGGGGAACTGGGATACAAGATCTGCATATATTGATCCACCTAATGACAGTTTTCAGTACAGCCCTGCTGTATCTTTCATACCAGTTGGTAGCAGCTTAGCTGAGCTCCCTGATTCCGGATGGAGCAGGGCAAATAGGTTGGCATTATCACCTTCTTCGAGTACAAGTACTTGTCTGACTGTATCTGAAACTTCCAGGAACCTCTTTTCTGATTCATCCATGGTTTTTCCTCCTATTTGTGTCACACGAAGCACTTCCCTGCACGATGAGTTCGGTAAGTTTGGAATATTCTTACTCTCCTTTTTTGGATGTATAAGAAAATGAAAATTTCCAGTTGCATGTTTTAGTTTCACTTCTATACGAGTGCCTTGATATTGTTGATGTTTAAGAATGGCCTACAAGACAAAAGTGTGAGATGTTGGAGCACTGTTGTGGTGCACACTTGGAATCTCGGGTGATAAAATCAAGGTACCAAAAGAAGCTTAAGGTTTTGAGGGTCCAAAAAGTTTTCTATTTTTCATTTTCTTTATGAACTCAAGGATGAGTTTTTATTGGGCAGTGACCCCGTTTGCATGTTAGTGCCACATGGGATCCCTTGGCCATTGGAGTAAGTCCTGCATGGAATATCTTTGATTGTTTTCCCGCCACCAAATCTAGAATTCGGCTTTACTCGGTGGAGTATCACGTCATGGTTAGGTTGCCTACCACCGTGAAGTAAGAGAGTGTCTCTTATTGATTGGAGCTGTCCAGTTTCAGGGGTTGGTGGGATGGATGCCATAGAAGTTTACCAGTAAGGTCATCGAATCTGTTTTGGTCACTACCCCTTGAGGTTGTATAAACTTGCTCTGTATTGATCTACTGTCATTCCACATGTCTGACGAGTGTGGACTCTAGCAAGTATGTTACGGAAGACACATGGTACATTACTGAAACTGTTAGGTGTTAATCGTGATCCATATGAGGCAGGATTCATCATTGTCTCAATGAACACATTTTAAGAATTACAGGCAATGAGAGGACTATATTGTTATAAAGTTTCCTCTCATCCAAATATCACTTAAGAATTAAGTATAATCATTTCCGTAACAAGCTAATTTGACTTCTGTTTTACCATATTGATTGAATATAAAAGAAATGAATTTTGTGTTTCACACTTGCTCTTTTTCTGTTCTCACTTCTCACATATTGGGTAACCACATAAATAGTCAACATAAGTTCCCAATATACTTTGAATATCATGTCTTTCGTGGCCCTTGACAGGAGGTCCTTTGCATGGCTAGTTACCTGTCTTCTGTTGGTTACTGCAACTTCTATATGTTTATGTCAATTAGTAGATTTACTAAAAGTTCCATTTTCTGTAGCTTCCCTGCTGACTGACTCTGCAACTCTCTTTAGGGAAGCTTTCCACAGCTAACCAGGGTATTGCTGCACAAGTTGCTGAAAGAGGTCATGTTCCAGGGAAATTCTGGTTTAGCCAGCTACCTAGTAAGGCCACCTACCTATATAACTGGCAATGTTTAGTTGTGAATGTATATGTAACCAGTTCATCCTTTTTTTGAGATTCAGGCTGAAAACACAATATCTTTGTGGACTTTAATCATAATAAGATCTTGAGCATTTCTCATAAAAAATAACGTCCTGTGTGTTTTGGTACCCATTTAAAAAAAATAAATCACGAATAGGTAGACAGGAGAATTGGCCTAGCTGAATGTAGTAATCAAGTGTGCAGCTATATTATACACTTGCATAGCCATGTTTTTACTGTCACTTGGCTTCATTTTTAGCTGATTGATAAAAAGGGATCGAAGAACAGGGTAGATGGCTAAAATGATGATTGTGCTAGAGTGTAACTTAATATAAATAACTGATAGGTATCATAAATAGGTATTGTGTATAAGATTCTAATATTTATGCAGAACTCATATTTGTCTAGGACACGACTGGCTGGCACTCAGGTCAGCAAATATATAATCTTATGTAATGGAGGGAAGTTTTGTTACACATTTGATGGTTGCTTGCAGGTAATTCTTGTCAACCTCAAGTCATTGGTGCTGTTCAGTCTTCTACAGACCTTTCTAGATCCATGATGACTGGTAGTTACAATTCTATACTCTTGAGTCTTGACCATGCTATAATATAGCCTCAGAAATTTTATGCCATTCTCTTGATGACTTGCACTACTTTAGGTGAAGAAGTTCCAATTACCAAACTTAATAGGAATGTTCAGGGTTCTAGTGCTTTGGTTGGAACATCTCTTAAGAGGGTTGCGGAAGAACCCCCAGAAGTGGCTTCCCGAGCACGCAAAAAGAGAAGAGCCCAATCTTCTGTTGGTCCATTTGCTCCAAATTGGCCCCTGCTTGTTCCATCACTACATTTATCCAACGCATCTAATTTGACAGTCCCAGGTCCTACTGCTCCTTCTCTCCCACACCAAGTCAAAAGTACTGCTTTACTCCCACCCCTACCCCAGACCAGTCAGTCTCTCCCACTCCAAGCCAAAGGTACTGCATCACTCCAACCCATATCTGAGAATGCTCCCTCTCTCCCAACCCTAGTTAGGCGTACTGCTGTACTCCCACCCTTGTCCCAGATTGCTCCCTCTCTCCCATCCCAAGCCAAAACTATTGCATCACACCAACCCCTACCCAAGACTGCTTCATATCTCAGACTCAAAGGCAGTACTGCGTCACTCCCATCCGTATCCCAGAATGCTCGCTCCCTCTCATCAATGCACCAAATTGTTCCTCCAGTCCCATCTGAAGCCAAAACCACTCAATCACACCCACCCCTACCCCAGGCTGCTCCAAATCTCAGATCCAGAGCCAGAAGTATTATGTCACTCCCAACCCTATCCCAGAATGCTCCCTCTCTCACACCCCTGCCCCGAATGGCTCCTCCACTCTCATCCCAACCCTCGAGTGCTCCACCACTCCCACAGAAAATTTGGACTGCTAAACCTCTCCCAGAGAAATCTCAGACTGCTTCACCACTCCCAGCAAAATCTCAGACAGCTTCACCACTCCCAGCAAAATCTCAGACAGCTTCACCGCTCCATTTGTCTCCCCAGATTGCTCCACCTCTCCCATCCCAGCCCCAGACTGCTTCAACTTTCCATATAAAATGGCAAGGTATAGCTTGATGCTTTTTCCGCATGGACTTCTTTTCTTTAATTTGTCTTTATATTTCTCAATACCTACTTATCTTCTATCACCATATTCTATACTGTTTTAACATGGCTATTTTGACATGTCATGCCATTTCTAGTCCTAGTTTCCACTCAATCCATTGTGGCACATTTCATGGAACATGTCTTGCAAGAATAAGTAGGGTCTAGCCCAGATCCTGTTTGTGAGGCTTGCATGGGCACGTTGGATAATTCTTTGGTTTCAGTTTCTTTTTGTTTTTCCCAAATTATTTTCCCAATGTACTTTCTCAAGCACCCGATCATCCATGAAAAGGATCTTCTGTGCCTCATACCTAATTCTTCCATTTCTCAAGTCAAGTTTAAAATTGTACAATCATTCCATGGCATTCCTGGCTCTGGCGTGTCTGGTTTGCCAAGGTTGTTTATGCTCAGACGAGCCTTTCCCTAAAAATTTGGATTCTATGTTCAGCAAGGTTATTTCTGAAATAATATGACACTACAACGCATACTTTCAAGTTTGGAAGACTGCGTCTGATACATCCTGCATTTGTACCATAGTGATTTTGATAGTTAGTAATACATTGATAATACTACAATACACTGATGATGGTAGTACGTCTTTGCCTTTTGCAGGTTTTGGTCAAACTCAAACTCAGCCAATTGGGCACAAGTGTTTGATATGCAAGAGGGATCTTTCCTTCACACCAGAAGGCCCTGTTTTCGTGCCAGCTATTCGACCAGTTGTTGCTGTTCTACCGTGTGGCCACACCTTTCATGACCACTGCTTGAGGCTTATCACCCCTGAAGAGGAAGTTAAAAATCCTCCGTGCATTCCTTGCGCCATCGGTGAGAGTTGAATCTAGGATTGGTTCAACATGTTGAATCCTCCATGCCTTCCTTGTGCATTAGTTTTTCAAATATATAATCCGGTTTTCTCTAAATTCGTTTTGAATCGGTAAAAAATAGGGGAAAGGTTTTAGTGAAATTTTAGACATGTTTTTCTATATAGGTTAAGTTCACAAATCTTTTCTTACGGCTGAAGTGGTGATTTGGTCCATAAATATATAGATCATTAAAAGTTGTACATAGCAAACCCATTTCCTGAATATGGATCGTACTTCTGCATGCTGTGCTTTTGTCCATTGTATGAACCTAAAGTTTTCGTCATATCCTGCCACCACAGGGTTCTAAAATTTAAAGTTTTAGGGCTAAGTATTATATCAGCAATCATGCTCCTGCTGTCCTATTGCATTCCCTACCTCTGCTCATCCTCATGTCACAATTTTGCATGGTTAGCAGCAAGTACTACACTATGACGACAATTTTTGCAATTGATTATGCACACCAGTACCAGTTCACTATAGTATTATTTAAGGGTAAACTATTGTTTTGCCTCTTGAACTATCACGCTAGTTTCGATTTACCTGGGAGGGTTTTTCTTTTTTAGCCGATTAAGGACTTGGACGTCATAAAAATAGCCAATGTCGTCGCCCTTATGTCAAGTTTTTCGATTGCGTTCAATTTTCCATAAAAATATTATGTGCTTGGCACGTGAGTCATGTTTTTTTTAAATCTAAAATTACAAATTAAATTAAAATAAAAAATAAAAAATAAAAAAATGTTCAAGGAATGAAAAATAAAAAAACCTGAACGCCCTTCTCAAGCCAGACCTCCCTCCCCAACTCCCGACTAGATCCCCCTTTCTGAAATTTGGACAAAATTTTTAAGTTGGGCTTCATACTTAAACATACCTTAAATATATTGAGTTATCTAATGAAATCCAATCCTAAGCACCAAAAATGGTCGTATTCGGTTAAGAACTATAGTTGGCATAAAATAACCAAAGTACTTCAAAATGGTGAAAACAAATGTGGCTGTGAGTTATCCAATCTAATCTGAAATTTTGTTCCAGACAAAATTTTTATATTTCAATAGCTATTCCTATTTATCTTGGCTTTAATGTTTGACCTAGGAAATGAAACTTTATGCAGAAGTTCTTTAAGCACGTCATGAATCGTGATAATGAAACACTGAGACATGTCTACTGCAATTTTCAAAGCAACTGATCAAATGTATGGACATGTCTATTGCAATATTCAAACTAACGGTGCAAATTTGTATCTGGGCGCCCAATTTATCTAAACACCCTTGCTAAAAATTTAAGAATTTTGCAGTTTTCTTTGGACCCCCAACACAAATTGAAAATGTTTCAAAATGCCTCTTATTTTCCCAATTCAATAGATTTACCTAAACAACCATTGATTTTACTGTGAAACCCAAAATATTAAAGCAATCTCTTCTTCTTTCATTTATCTGGACAACCACCTCTTTCTTTAACTCCCCAACATATCTTCAACAACAAAATGCATTCTGTTTACTTTAATATGAAGCGATACAAAATTTGTTCAGACTAGCCAGTTTTAAAATGTTGACCTCTTAAATCCCATAAAACTGCATATATAATGTGTTTACTAATTTTTTTTTTTTTTTTTTCCGAAGTTTGGAAGGGGAGAGGGGAAACTCACACATGAGACCATAAGGACTTGAATATATTGAGCAAATTTATAGACGAGGAATATTCGCGGGTTGATTCCTCGATCTTCGATCTTCCTTCTCTTTCTTCTCTCTTGGTTCCTGTAAAACAAATCTAGGTCAACGGACCACACCCAAGGGGGTGTTGGTCAAAGGCTCTCCGATGTCTAAATTAGTTCGATTGGATCTTGATAAAAATACGACAATAGCTAAAGTGGATGGAATTTTCTCTCATGAGAAAAGCCGAGTGGCCGGAGCCGTGTGAGGGAGAGTGTAGAGAGAGGGGGACGGCGAGAGAGAGAGAGAGAGAGAGAGAGAGAGAGAGAGAGAGAGAGAGAGAGAGAGAGAGAGAGAGAGAGAGAGAGAAGTTTTTGTAGGGTTTCGAAATTAGAGAAGAATTTAGAATTACCTTGAAAGCCTTGTGTAACCATATATTTATAGGCTCCTTGTATGCTAGGGTTTTGAGAGAATAATCCTTATTTGGTTAGGATTATTCTTACCCCAAAAAATGATAGAAATTAATCCAAGAGATTTGGTGGAAATTGGTTCCTTGATTTAGGGAGATATTTCTCTATTGAATCAAAGATAATTTTTCTAATTAAATAGGATTTAATTTGGGTAATTAGTTTACCTAAGGCATATATCTTCTCCACATGTTGTCTTCTTATACCCTCTTCACGTGTAGTTTTTTTTTTTGGTAGCACTAGAACCGAGACCACGAAGTTTGCACCTTGATGCGAGCTGGATTGTGTCATGAGCTGGTATGGCACTGGTGCTTGCGAGGTCTAGGCTGTTCCTACCACATCTATCGACGACTGTCAACAGCTGTCAGCTACTCGTATCTGATGCCCTTTTTTTTTTTTTCTGCAACTTAGGGTTTTAACATGCTATTTGACTTGTAATTTTCTTCCCTTTTTGCAGCTATTCAATGATCATGTCTTCCAATGAGGGTAGTCGATCACCGAGTTCACAAGTTCCCTTGTACCTGTGGGGTGGTTGCAAGGTGTACAAGAAAATATTTATGACGAATTTGCATCATGTCACGACCGAAGCTCACTTTCAGAAGTAGTGCGCCACTTATGCTTTTGCCATACCTGATGACGTGCATGTCAGGTTGGTGGCACCTTTAACTAATGATGTACCTCGTGTGGGACTGAATGATCTGGATGCTAGGATTATCATATTCCGTCCCTTCTACTTCTCCTTGGACTTCACATTCCCATTGTCGAAGTTCTTCAGGAAGGTGTTTTCTGTCATGGAGTGTGCCCCAAGCCAATGTACTCCAAATGTCTACCGGGCGATCATATCTTTTGATAATTTGAATCGTTTTTTCAAGCTGGATCTGACGATGTGATTGTTCTTTTACTTCTTCGAGGTGAGGCGTTACAAGAAGTATGGCGAGGTTCGTGTATACAATGCCAAGCTGGCTAACAGTCTCAGCCAAGGAGATCACGTGTGGCATACTTATGTGTTGGAGGTAAGCAGAAGGTGGGAAGGCGAGGTCGGTGATGGTATGTCATACTCTATTGATTTGCCTCAATTTTATTTGAATTCTTTAATGAGTGACTAGCTGACTTATGTCTTTTGCTTGAAAAGAATGATATCAATAAGAAATTGGATCTTGAGTCAGACATGACTAAGGTCCGCCGGGGCCTGAACATTCCTGCAAGGTTTTGCGAATGGTGTTGGCTGTTGAGCAACTATCAGAAGAAGGTTGATGGTTTACCCCCTGCCAAAGATATTGAGAGATGGAAGCAGTATGGCTCAGACTCGGATGATCAGCTAGCTGAACGGGAGGAGTCCTCGATCGAACTCCCCGAAAAGAGGAAGGTTGACGTCAAGTCCTCCAAAGATAAAGATGCAACCTTGCAAGCAAGAGATATGTCTCCGCTAAGAAAGAAGCCAGACTTTCTTCTGTTGTGATCAAACCTTTTTCTTTGAGAGGTCTCATCTGCTGAGAAGACTTAAGTGGGAGATGCTCCTCCATCGTCTGCCAGGGTCAAGCACCTCATCGGCGCGGATATCAAGAAGATTAGTGGCATGCAGAATGTTTAGGACATTCTTCTTAAGTCTCCAACTGACATGCTCAAAACCTACAATCCACCCTGCAAAGAAGTTTGTCCCTGAACCAATTCGCCTGTTAAGAAACAAAGGGTTGCTGACATTCCTCACAGAAGTTCGAGTCGTCTGCACTACTTAAGGAATGAGGATCGAACTAGGACGACTGCTCCTCTATCTAACAATCGCGATCCATTTGTCGAACCACGAGTAATCAAGCACAGAGCTAATTTAGCGTCGTTGAATCCTTTGGTGGTGAGGATGGTTGCGGCTAAAAAAGTTAGAGAGTCATCTGCTCAGGTGAAGGGTGAAGGGTTCTTCGGATACGCGAACATCTAGTCCAAAGGTTGACAAGCCTAGCTTCGCAGAGGATACATGTGTGTTTGATCTACTTAATTAGAATGCTTATGGCGACCTTCCTGCGTCTCCCTTACGACACTTTTTAGATCATAGCCTATTTGGTATGCGTCTCCTTGACGCTTTTAGCAGTTGTCATGCGTCTCTCTCTTTGGTGAATATGAACGATAGCTCCTTGAGGCTGTTGATCGACCCGGATGGCAGGGTATGGAACCAATCATGGGCTGCTTTTCGTAAGATCATTGCAAACACCTTACACATCAGCATATCCTCAGTATTGTAGAGAATTATAACACTTTTAAATTGCTTCAAATGGCTCTCGGGATTGGAATCTCCTTTGAAATGTGTGAAATAAGGCATTGAGAATCACTTTGGTGGAGCCGCTTACTCAGCTATGAATGTTGAGGAGTTCACTTAGTCCACCTCCTTCCTCATAGCATCTTCGGAATCTCCTCCAATCTTCAAATATCAAAGTCGGTCATTCACGAGCTTTTCGACATCTTCTATTCACATGGCTTGCCGTTCACGTCGGTGTCCTCCATGATGCGAGCGTCGTTGGTTTACCTCATCATTGTCTCTACAGAGCAAATTTCCTCAACTATCTTACCTGCGCGACGTGTTAGTGGACTGAGCTTGCGAGCGACTCTTGTAGCTTATCGTCGTGAGTTGGCTTCTTGGGATCGAGTAAGTGAGCATCTTTATTCTCGTACTTCATAGAGATTATCGCGAGGCTAATCTCCTCGGGGTCCTAGTCTAGCATGATTGCTTCTATGCGAGCCCAGGCGAGCGTGAACATCGGATCGTGGGCCTAACCTCCTGTGCACATTGATCCTTGGACTTAATCTTAATTGGAGACTCGATCTACTTTGAGCAGGGCTCGCAGATTCTTAAGACATGCTAACATGCTAAGCATGCTATTGTCCTTCTCCTTGTCTACTTGCTTTTACTCGACCTACATGAGACCTCTCGAACTGCATACGGGTGCATTCGTCCTTCATCTTCTCTTTGCCTTGCGGTTTAAGGCCAAAGTCTCGGACCAAGTCAATCTAGTTAAGGAGTTGTCCAACCAAGTTGTTTTGGTAGTCTACTTTTTGAGCCAGCTGGTCAACTCTAAGACTGAGGTCTGCTTGACTTTGTGGATCAGGAGGAGAAAATTGTGTAGAGCCCAATTGCACAAGGTCTAGGGTTTTGCTAGAGGTGTACACAGGAGCGTACGCCGAGCACGGCAGCAAATGAGGGAATGAATGAAGTTATTCCACAACTGAGCTCAAGTTGGCTGCATTGCCAAGATGGTCATGAGCGGCAATCTCGAGGATAGAGCACGACGGCACCATTGTGGTAGAAAGCATCAAATTCAACCATGAGGCCGAGTGGATGATGGTTGCTCTATCCGGCGGCATAGCTGTACGGCCCAGAGTTGTGGCAGCCATGTGACCGTGAGGAGGCGCAGCGACGCACGTCGGATAGGTGTTCTGGGTCGCGAGACTGAGTGGAGGAGAAGCGGCTCACATCGCAATTAGCTAGGGTTGTGGCAGCAACTGCGGTTCCGGGAGCCGCAACGTTGTAGTGAGCTGAGTCTGTCACGAATTGGGTTGTTGCAGCAGCCTGACTTCTCGTTCACGTGCTTCCAACCATGGTTGTTTGGAAGGCTTCGGTTGAGCAATGAAAACGAGGAAACAGATTCCTTTGATTCAAGAGCACGCTTTGAGTATACCTCGTGCTCTCAATGAAAGCACCAAAATATTTGAGCAAAATTCAGTATGGGGAATATTCGCGGGTTGATTCCTCGACCTTCGATCTTCTTTCGCTTTCTTCCTCGATCCCTGTGAAATAAATTTGAGTAAATAGACCACACACAAGGGTGTTGGCCGAAGGCCCTCTAATGCTTAAGTTAGTTCAATTGGATCTTGATAAAGATATGATAATAGCTAAAATGGATGGAGTTTTCTCTCACGAGGAGAGCCAAGTGGTCAAAGCCATATGTGGTGGCTCTTAGCCATGTGAGGAGAGCGGGTGAGAGGGGTGGCGAGAGAGAGAGAGAGAGAGAGAGAGTGTGTGTGTGTGTGTGTGTGTGTGTGTGATTTCCCTAGGGTTTTTGGAGTTAGAGAGGAATTTATAATTACCTTGAATATCTTGTGTAACTATGTATTTATAGTCTCCTTATGTGCTAGGGTTTTGAGAGAATAATCCTTATTTGGTTAGGATGATTCTTCCCTAAAAAGATGATAGGAATTACTCCAAGAGATTTGGTGGAAATTGGTTCCTTGATTTAAGGAGATATTCCTATCTTAAATTAAAGATAATTTTCCAAATTAAATAGAATTTAATTAGTTATTAGTTTATCTAAGGAATATTCATTTTTCACGTGTCATCTTCTTATTGGGTGACGAAATATGTGTTCCCACAAGACTAGACTTGTTTAGATAAAATTTTAACCCATGTTTGTTTCACTTAATTCTAGCTTTAAATGGGGATTGTTAATACTAGCCCTACCAAATACACCTCCTTTGGTGTTCTTATTGAAGCCCGTGCGGAAAGAATGGGGGAACAAATAAGCACGTGCGCCGCCGCCTACTTCTTGGAAGCCAAGTTAACGCACCTTATCAACTCCTACCTTGGAATCTACTTGTCCCTCCTGACCTCCCTGGTCCCAATATCCAACACCCAAAAAATGATCACAGCCTTCCAAGTCTTCAACGATATCATCAAATTCTCTCACTTCATCGACAAATATTAAATCGCTTAAAAATTAAAATATATATATAATCTCAATCTAAGCATATACCAAACACATGACAAATCTTATCTAACTTAAACCAAGCCACGCTAATCTAGAACAATTCCTAAGTATAATCCATTCCAAGAAAGTTCTTCATTGCACAGGAAGCCCTATAGTTTATCCCATATGTATCTATTTCAAGGGAATTGATGTCCTGCTTGTGTCACAAACCACAAAATCAAACCCAAAACCAGCCCAAAGTCCATAGATCCAACCCCTTTGAATATAAAGGGCCCAATCATCAAAGTAAGGAGCATACTTGAAGAAAAATGCTCACGCACAAAAGGATATGCTCTCTCTCTCTCTCTCTCTCTCTCTCTCTCAACAAAGAGAAACAAAACATTTTCTTGTTTTAAATTCTGATAGGTTTTGGCTGAGATTTGTGGGAGGACTTGAAAAACAAACATGGGAATAAAAAAAACAGGTAAACCAAATTGACACCCCTCTCATATAATTTGTTAAAATATTATATAATAAAAAGTATTAAACAAAACATTATAACCATGCAAGAAAATTAGAGGGACCCAATTGCAGAGAAAGGGACAACTGTTAGCCTCAAATCTTCCACCAAATGCCAAATCTCAACCGTCAAAAAACCCACATGGTCCCCTCATTGTGTTGATCGGCCCAACATTTATCTCCTCGGTCTTCTCTTCTAGGTGAGAGATAGAGAACATAAAGAACAAGAAAAATGCTGAAATAAACACAACCCAACAACTAGAAAAAAACTCTCTCTCTCTCTCTCCTCTCTCTTAAGGAATCAGAAACCAAGTTAAGGTGGGGGTTTAATTGAAGCTCTTTCTCTTTCTTTTTCTTTTTGTTAATTTCTGTTCCATGGAAGGCCAGATTACAGATGGGAAGAAGGCTGATGGAGCTTTGGAAGGATTTGCTCCTCTCTCTTCTACAAGGATTGATTGGAAACCCAGAAAGAGATCAGGTAGTAAGTATAATATATAGCTCCTCTGTTTCTCTTTCACTCTCTCTTTCTCTCTCTCTCTCTCTCTCTAAATTTCCCCAATTGAGAGTTCACCAATTCATTTGAATAATTTGAGATTTGTTTTTGGTGATGTTTGCATGATTTAAGACATACCCACCTACCCAATTATGTACAACTTAATAGCTATCATAATTCCTATGGATGTTCTTGAGGCTTATTGCATGGTTTCCTAAAATTTTATTTAACATTTTGAAGCTAAATTCCAGCATAATTCCATCTCCCTCTCATTTGATCATATTATCATTTCTAAACAATTTTGAGCTGTCACTAAAACTTCTATTATAATTCAAGGGATTAAAAAAATAACACAGAGAGAGAGAGAGAGAGAGAGAGAGAGAGAGAGAGAGAGAGAGAGAGACGTAAAATTAAACTGTTGTTAGGGGGTGCTGACTTTGCTCATACGTTACTTCGCTGGGGTTGGTTTGCTTAAATTGCTCTCTCTCTCATAATTATATGTATTTAATTGTATTTTTCTTTTCATTTTTGGCCTATAATCTTCTGTTGTTTTCACGCTTTACTCTTGGCCTTTGGTTTCCTTTTTATTTTTCTTTTCTTTTCTTTTAAGGGTCTTGACTTTGAATAAACAGCATATCTAATTTTTTTTATAAGAATGCGACCATACTTTTCTCTGGTCTTGGCGTATAAACAAAGTTGAATGCTACATGTGGTATGGTATGGGCTCTATGTCTCATCCAAATTTAATTGATCCTATGGCATTTCATTTCTTGGTTTTCATCCTTTTTTTTTTGGGTCAGTTCTAATAATATTTTCGGCTAGCATCTTTGAATTATTATACTTGACCCCAAAAAAAAAAAAATTTAAACAATCTGATTGCATTAAGTATTGCCATTATTGTGCTAATTTTTGTTTTTGGGTACTGCTCATAATTTGGCACTAGGTTTCAAGTTCCCAATTCTTTGGAAACGAAAATGAAAATCTGTAGAAGTTCTTCTGTTAACACTTGTTCATGATGTGACGCTTTACCAACCTTTGCTCATTATTATAATATGAACTTTTTTTTGTTGTCTTCTTTTCTTGTTTTTCCTGTTTTTCTTTTTCAAGTGTCTTGTTGGTTGGGATGCATGATTGCACTTGAAGTGTGATTTCCTCCTGTGGCTGGGGAAGAGGAAAAACCCTTTCTCCTGTTCCCTGTTTTACGCAACCTTTTTTACTTACAAGGTTCTATTGGATTTTTTTTTACCTGCTACATTATATCCTCCCCCTGTGGATCAAATCATCCATTTCAGTTGTCTGGCCACAGAGATATTGTATTATCGTCTAGGTTCATCTTTGATTTAGTAGTTAATTAATCGCCTTTTTGGCCGAGCACCTTATTTATTTTTAAGGAGGATGGAAGGAAGTCCAATCCCAGCATTTGTAAGTTGACCGCACAACGTTAAAGACAATCCCAATTTAATTGAAATAGTCCAGTTTAGGTCGAGCCACCAAACGAGGCCAAATTAGCTTTGAGGGTTTTTCGTTTATTAAGAATATGCAAGTGTCAAATTTCATCTGTTTCTTTAACAGCATTTCTTCCATCATCATTTTACTGAACTGAAGGACATGGCTGCAATTATGCATGGTATGCATGTATTCTATACTTCCTCAATTTTGTGGAGTGAAATGGCTGGTGCTATTGTACTCCACATATCAGTCAGTGCCTTCTCATCCTAAATATCCGTTGTGGTTTGAACTTTTGGTGCCTCCTTATTGTACAAATCTGCTGTATCTATCTCTAAATTCAATGGCACTAGAAAGTGAACTTGTTTCCCACAGCTAGCGGGAGGAATGTAGACAAGATAACAGAAGATACTGCTAATAATACTCCCAACAAACAGGAAGAGCCCGTCACTGAGGAGGAGATGCAGGACTTAGCTCCAGCTCCTGAGCTTTCTGAACGTCGAAAGGCTCTTTTTGAACCCTTAGAACCTGTAACAAATATCAATGGGAAGCGACCATCAGCTGAATCCTTACTTCCTCCGCCAGACTTTGATGCCACAACCTATCCTAAGGGGTGGCTGATTGGAAAAAAGCGAAAGCTAGTCAATGTTGATGTGGTTGAGAGTATGCGCAGGATCGCTGTGCAGGAAATGAACAGAAAGGTGTAATTTCTAGACACCTTACCTTTTTCTCCTCTATTAGGAAAAAAAAAAAAAGAATGGTTGCAATAAATTAAGCTTCTATTTTGGTTATCTCTTCAGGATAGGGAAATTGATGGACTAAATGAGCAATTGGAAGAGGATGCTAGGTGCCTAGAACACTTGCAACTTCAGCTCCTGCAAGAGCGAAGCAAACGGTCAGAGGTGGAGAGAGAAAATGGAATGCTGCAAGACCAGGTCACCATGCTAATGAACATGCTGGGAGAAGATGACCCGGTGGATGATGAAGGCCCCGACGCACCATAATTGTTTATTTGGTTTCTTTAATTCTTTTTGTACATTTGGTTGGAGAGAGTAGAAGTAATAATATGCAGTGCCAATGCTTGCACATGCGTGTTATAAAATTGTGAGTCATGCAAAAGTCATATACCAAAGTAAATATTGAAACTATATTTGTCTTGGATAGTTGGTCTTTACTGTCAAAGAATCAAACAACATTTCAATTCTATAAACGGTTTGAAGTATTTTGGTTTGTAGTCTTAAGGAGTAGCAATGGCAAGCTGGTTAACAATATCAAATCAACCTATGAGCACAACAGCGTACACAACTGGTATCGCCCAATGTGTTGATTTATTTTCCCAAATATTCAGAGACAAGACTAAAAGAGTGTTCACAAAACTCACATGGCTATAAAAGAACACTTGATCATTACACACAAAGGTTGAACAAAACGCAGCAAGACTAAAGCAGTTTGCAAGAACCAGGTCTACGTTATCAACGTATTAGGATTCTTCATCAACATACATTTCTGAATCCCTATGCTGTACGCGTTTTAGGAACAACCTGCAACTGTTGTATTCACAGATGCGAGAACTGACATAGATTTCTATGTTTTTGTACAGGACTACACAACGGCCGTAGATGACTACTCTAGCTTGGTTAAATATCATAAACTTATGACCAGTTAAAAAGAAACTGAGGAAGGGATGCTATCCTAGGAATATTTAGAAGAAGCTCCCCAAATGAGTCCCTTCTTGGCATTGTCAGTTCCTGCTTATTGTCATCATCATTTGGAACAGCACTGGACTTACCTTCATTGGACTCGTCCTTAGGTGCAGGAAAACCATCTGAAACCTTACTCTCATAAGCTGATGCAGAACCGGAGTTAGTTTCAGCTGTTTTCCCATCATCATTTACATCAAAGCAGTCATCAGTTTTGGCTTGCAAGTTTAGTGTTGTAGAAGGATCCTTCTGCAAAAGGCAATATAGGGAATTGACCCTTGACATGACGTATTGCTCATCTGAGGGTAAGGTGAATTGCGAGTCATTGAACAAGTATTGAGTAATCTCCTCCAAAACATCTCTGCTAGGTTGCTCCTTGCCAGATATCTTTCCAGAAATGCATTGTCCAATGTGGCTTACAAAATCGCTCATTGACATTGACATGGGAAGTCCAGGAACTTTCATTTGATTAAAATTGCTGGGCGTCTTTGAGGTTTCAGCTCCAAAGCTCCCAATTTTATCAATTGCAGGGGTGTCCATCACTACAAATATAAGACAATTTAGACCCACAACAAATGTGAAGCAGTGCCCATACCAAACTCAATTGTAATACTTCCACATCATAAAATATGGAGTAAATATTCATAGAACAAGGACAAACAGGTATATGTGACATAGTGGAACTGATAAACCAGATACAAGAAGGCCACATGCTTAAGTTGAGCAAACATTGACAACATTCATCTGACACCAATTCCGACAGATTAAGAGGTCGTAGCAAATTGTCCCACTAGCTATGGTCTCACATTTGTGCCAGACTTTATATCACATACATCAAACTTCCCCAAAACACTAAAAAATACAAAATAAAAAGAAAAAAAATTCACGTCATGAAAGACAGCTCTATTTGATATGACGGTTACTCACATGATTCCTCTAAAAAATGTGTAAAGGGGAGTTCTATTCACACCCCACCAAATACTGACTAGACATAGTCGGCATGATAGGAGAATGTTTGCAAGTATTATGTTCAGTATGATTTAGATTTGAGTCGGTTAAATAATGCTTTTCATTTTATGATCTCAAGTGCTAGTTTTAAGTCCTGATCCATCTTAACCTTAGCACCAGAGGCCTGCTGTAGATGAGGCTTATCAAACCAAAGGGACACCGATAAATGGACTTCATTCACAAATAATTTTCAGTTTCTGACTAATTGTTTCAAATTGGACCCACAAAATAATTTATAGTGTAAGGAATCAGTAAGTGATTCTATAACTGTTCAAGTTATTTACACAATGACTATTGACTGCTTCTGACTCGATATTTTGACAAAACAAGAAAACAGAACCAAATTACATGGTAATGAAATCTTGAGCCCAAAAAAAAAAGATGAAAATACAAGCCATGGGAGATTGGGACATGGGATTAATTGTGGATGAACAGTCCGTTCAACAAGGGGATTCTTAAATTTCGGAGGTGTGCAAATTTTTTTAGCAAAGAAATTTAGCAACTTCCTAATAATATAAGATGAAGGCTTCAATTGTTATATCAACGAGCTTTGACAATAAAGAAAGATGATGCATGGTTAACTATTTATGACCATATCTACCACAGTAACTCGTTTTACCATTTGCAGATTTACCTGAGCTAGGAGAAGAAATTTCCTGGGAATAATTTTCAGGACCTCTACCAATAAAATCTTGTTCATCTTTACACGGTGGCGAGTGAGTTCCAGAAGGTGATGCTGAATCCTGCAAACCAAATATAGCATGCCCCTCCTCATTTTTTGGACCAAACCGACGTCCATATTCATCAGGGTCACCTGATACTGTAACTCTAGCATCGAAAAATGGAGATTCTAACACAATTTCTGGCTGTTGGCTTAAGAAGTTGAGACGAGGATCACACTGAATAAGCTTTTCGAAATGCTTGCCAAAAAGCAAGCCTTGTGGGCACTGCAGAAAATGGCGCCTAAAACAACACAAAGGACAAAATCACATTACAGATTTGGAACACAGACAATACCAATTAGAAACATTATGCATAATAGTTACAAACTACCAGATCAACCTTGTAAAACTTCAAGTCTTACAAAAGCATTTATAAGGATTGCTTTTTTTGGGTGGCAACTGATGTGCATCTTTGTATGTTCCTTATATTCCAATCATTTAAAGCCCCAAAAAATTCAACAGATATATGTTTTGATATCTTCTATAAAGGTAATATAATATATTTTCTAACAGTTGATTGTTAACGAGAAACTTCTTACTACTTGAGCAAGTAAAATACAATCCCCGACTTTAGCTTGTGCCAGTTATTAAGCACATACGCATGTGTTCCAAATTTTACAAGTGGGGGAGACAGACAGGTAAACCAGTGGAATTGCTGAGATGGTGCTGTTCTAAAATATATCATAAAGGGGAAAATGATATCTAGCATGTTGCACTATGGCAAGATATGACTGAGGAGATTATTTGTGTGAGATAATTGTTCTGTACTTTAAATAAATTTTGACCTCATCATTCTAGTTGGCCAACCAAAGATCTTACCTTGCTTATAAGCTTCTCAAATTCTTTTAACAGTTCTCATAACTATAGTAACTACCCCACACCACTGATTTTTTTTTGTAAACTGGAAACATTGTGACAAAGATTCATGCTCAAAGCCATTTATAAATTTCAGTAACTCTATGAATGACTACAAGGTTAGATATTTAACCTGTTTAAAGTGGCCTGCCCAGCAGTAAAATCTGATGTTGCCTGCCACAAGGTATGTTTTCTAGGTTGTGGATTGGTCTCTCTAAAGAAAAGAGGCGGTCTAGCAAGCTGCACCAGAAAATAATATCAATCTATCGTAAGACACCATAGCATTAGACCCATAAAAAAGCATAGCTATGATTTTGAAGTACTGTAATTCCTTTATAGAAAAAGAAAAAAAAACACAAAAAAATGTAAACAATATATTACCACAACATCCAAAGTCCCTGGTCCATCATCTGGGTAATTTGCCTTGAGAGCCACAACATCTGACCACTGAATTTCCATCTTGTTCTTTAGACTACCATCAAGGACTTCCCACACAAGTTTATGCTTTGCAAAATAACACTTTGCCACTAGATCTCCCTCATATCTTGACTTATACTGCAACCCCAAAATCAATAAAACTTCAAATCAACATCAAAGCATATAGCATCAAATAAAGTGAATACAGAAAAAAAATGTCCAGTTTGGAAAGCAAAAGTACATAGTAAATTGTGGGTTATACCTCCCAAGTCCCAATCCTTAGAATGGAAGCCGGGAAATTCATAGCCTTGAGCTTATCCGAAGCACCGGAAGCGGTAGTTCCCTTGTGACCTCTCTTGCCTAGAGTAGCCAATTTAACAGAGTTTTCTTCAGATAGCTTCATTTGGATCAAATCCAAAAAAGATGGACTTTTTTTTAGATGCAAACCGAGCGGGCTCGGTTCATCCAGGGGATGGTACAGCGAAGGAGGAACTTCAAACTTGCCAGGCCCCAAACCCAACTGCTAAGACCACCCAAACATTATGAGCAAATTATCTACAAAACATGAAATATCTCTTCTTTCTGAAAACGACTGCCCAATCTGTTTGGTTGCTAAGAAAGTGCAGGAAATGCACATGATTCAATTCATGCTAATGGATATCACAAAATATTGACGAAATCAAACTATTATAAACCATAAACAGAGTATCAATTGAAAAACCACATAACATGAAATCAAAAACTGAAAAGAGATGAACACGAACCTGTGGAACCGAGTCGAGTTTGAGCCGCTTGTGAATTGGACCGAGTTGGGTGTCGAACGACTCATCGGCATCCAACTTCACCGCAACCTTTCGCGGACTCATTATTTGAACCATCGGCTCTAGCTTCCAACCCAATCGACAAATTTGCAGAGCGAGTCAAACAAGACGAACCAGAAAAAAGTCACCGAGTGAACTCAGCGATTTTCGCAGCCTGAAATGTTTCCAAAAATTTGCGTCAACGAAACAAACCCGTTTGGCTGTCTTCCCTTTCCTTTTAACGCAGAGAAGAAAGAAGCCTGTGGAAGGCCGTCACGTGCGTTCCACGTGACTTCAAGAATCGCAACGTGCACGAACAGAAGTAAATTAGACCAGAAGTTACGTAAATACCCTTAATATCAGGCGGTGACTGTACACTGGGAGGCGGCCGACGGCGGCTGATGGCGTCAGCTGATTTGGCGGTTTTTGGTCTGGGAACGAGGTCACGTGCGCGCAGGTGCGCGGGTTTGGATAAAATAGTGGGGCCCGCGTCGCGAAGCTTCTCAACTAGGCGCGCGGTTGTGCCCGGTGATTGGCCGGATGGTGATGAGTGAGTCCAATGTTTTGACACGTAAGAATTTGAGTCGAGGGGGAGTCTGCCGACGTGTCCTTGTGGATAAGCTTCAACACTTGTTTGTCAAACTTTCCTTTTTCTTTTTTTTTTGTTTTGTTTGTTTTTCTTTTTCGGCAAATAGATAATATAATAAATGGGATATAGACTTACTTTAAACGACAAGAAGATATTTTATTTTTTTAAGGAAATAATTAGACGTTAAAAACTCATGTTTCATGTTTTGCAAGAAGTGCCCAAAAATTTATTTTATAGAACTCGTCCAAATTTTGTTTGATTTCGCTTCATATATTTTAACACCTATGTGAAATGTTAAATTTGAATTCGATGACTCAAGTAACAATCTAATATCTTGTAGAAAATTTTAAATTCACCTGAAATATCAAAATACTATATTATTTATTATATTATATTTTTGAAAGAAAACGACCTACATATGATGAATAAAGCTTTAATGGATAGTAAATTATGGTGTGATCTAATGCAAAAAAATATTCAAATAGCATTTGACATTAAGTTTTATGGGATGCCAATGTGGACATCAAGCTTCATGCATGTCTTCAAATTCGTGTAGGACTTGACTATTCAGTTTGAACAATTTTTTCATGTAATTTTTGTCATTTCTTGTTCACGTAGCAATTTAACATGTCGGTTGAAGATGCTCTATCTAATCGTGTGAACGTGTCAATAAAGATGATAATTAAATTACGTTACATATGGCACATTAGTAGTGTGTATGTGAGAAATCCTCTCCCTTTATAATTTAGACTCAGTTATATTTAAAAATAAAATCTATGTATAATTATATACATATTTTTTTTGTTAATTCTTATTCTTTTTGCATTATTTTATCATTAAATTGTACCAAATTGGAAGAACTTATTGTGAAAATAGGTCAATTTATTGCCATAGTTTTTTATTTATTTAATTTTTACATAAGTGATATTGGGGGAGAAGGGAGCTCGATGTCATATTGAGCTCAATTATTTTTTAGCTCATTAGTAAAGAACCAAGCAAAACAGAGCTCAAACTCAGAAAATATGACCTGGGGAACTTCTATGATTGCAAGCTCTTCTTCGAGACTAAATGTGACCAACGGGAATACTTTCAAGATAAGAGCTTCTTGACAGACACTCAACTAGAAATCCAATAGGCGTATCGAGAGGCTATTCTTCAGAGTAAACTCTGGTGGAGAACTATACTTGCCATTATAGAAATCTCATCAAACGATAGATTTACTTCTACTTGTAGATAAGTAGTAAAATGGAGAAAATGTGCGATGTGCAATAAAAATTGTAACTTCAGTGTGAGACTCATTTCTATTATTGAGAACCTCTATTTATTGGATTAAATTCATTGATCACCAAGGTAACCAAAGTTAACATGAATTTAAGTTCCTAATTTGAGGCAATATCATGAGAGATAATGATTTATCTTGCACTCCAATCTTCCCAAGAGTATTACTAGAAAAAAAGGGGCATTTTCTGGTCCTCATTTCCCAGTACCCAAAAAAAGAAGGAACCTTTCTTCTCCCCATCCGTTTTCGGTTAAGAAGATGTGAAAGCACCTCTCTCTATATAAATATAAGAACAGTGCGTTCTGAAGTGTGAAGTGGGAATCAATTATTTTTTAGCTCATTAGTAAAGAACCAAGCAAAATATTGAACCATGAACGAAGAAAGGCATGAGAGAAAAGCATAACCAAACATGGGAATGAACATCTTCCATTCACATAATATGGGATTAGATGTAGGAGTTCCATTCCCAATAAATTTACTGTGCAAACCAAACGAGCCTTTAGGACTTTATTTACTGATCTTGTCGAGTATCGTACTTTTATAGGTCCCTCGGGCGATCCAATCATTAGTGGCCCAAATCCTTATAACTTCGAGATTACTCTATCATATGACAATTTAACATGTTTCTTTAATGAGCTAACTCTCGCGATATTATGATGGTGGACCAATATCATCGTCTTCCGGTCATTAGGTCATTTGCTAACTATATTGGGCCTTAATCTAACCATTCTTATCAGCCCAAAGGCAGTGCATCTTCTTTTTTTTTTCTTTTTTTTCTTTTTTTTAAATAAGGAAAATATTCAATTACAAACATAAACCTCGAGAGCATGCAGGCCCAAACAAATCAAAGTAAAAAAAGGAATGGAACAATTCAAAGGGAAACCATGCTCCCAAAGCATAGAAGGAGAGAGCCCATGACCAACATTAGCCAGGGCATCAGCTGTGAAGTTGGCCTCACAAAAAACATGCTTGAAAGAGACCTCCTCCCACAGGGAACATAGCATTAAAATATCATGAGTTAGCAACTTGATACTCCAAGGGATAGAGGCAGCTAATCCATGCAGTCAATGACAATCTTAGAATCACCTTCGACCAACACTTTGCCCCAGCCATTATGCACCATATAAGCAAGACCATCCCGCAACGCTAAGCATTCAGCCACAGTGATAGTAACCTCGCCAATTTTCTTTGCCCTAGCAAGTAAAGCATGACCATCACTGTTTCCAATAATGAACCCAATTGTAGCACTATTGTTGTGCACATACCCATCAAAATTGAATTTAACCCAACCAAGAGGAGGACGATTCCATTTGACATCCACATGAACATAAGACTTAGAAGAAGGATGGAAGTTGTGTCTCCAATAGTCCATACCCACCTGACCAACTACAGCAAGAGCTCTGAAAGGATGAGGGGGAATATTTTGGAAGATGAGGTGGTTTTTAGTTCCCAGATTTTCCAACAAATTAGGAGAGCTTTAGATAGGTTATCTGGGCCATCTGGATTGGTGGAGTTATTAAGGGAGTTTAACCAATAAAGGTAATCAAAATTCTGGGTTTCAAAATCAGTGGGCAAGTACTAGTTGGTACAATTCCAAATTGACTTGGTAAAAGGTGAAAGTAAAGAATAGGTGGTTAATAATTTCACTATGATTTTTACAGAGAGGGCATTCAGGGTCCACAGTTGGGATAAATCTATGTTGTTTGTACTATATCTGACCCCCCACTCACATCATGACACGTGGAATGTGAACGAAGCTGAGACCAACTCGGTGAGCCACGCCGAACGGTCAATCAGCACACACCACTGATTCATACACGGTCGTCAAAGTCAGTAAGTGTTAACGACTGACTCACCTGCACTAATCTTCGGCACATGATGCTGAGCAACCAACTAGCACATCAGGCCGATTCTGACAGATAACCTCGGAACTCCAGCCAGAACCTATCAGGGCACGTGTTGACCGTCGAAGACACTCCTACGAGTCCCACATCGAAACTAAGTACTAAAAGCATCTCAAATGCTCTCTATAAATAAAGCCCCTTGGCCCAGCCAAGAGGTAAGACTGTTTACTTAACTCGTGCTTTTACACTGTCAATAGAATTGCTCTTAACCACTAACTTTGGCATCAGAGCGTCTTCGGCTGGCACCTCACCGGTGCTTCAGACCCTACATACCGTTTCTCTCTTCAGGCCGAACCTAGCATCGCCTGAAGAAGGACACTATGGTCCAAAGGCTCCTCGGGTCCGAACCATTCACATCACTTGTAAGTTAGCCTTATCTCTATCTGTTTAGTTTTAGTGCAAACAGATTGGCGCCGTCTGTAGGAATCTTCAATCGTCGATCGACCCATATCTCTCTTGAGCGAAAATGAATCCACCTACTTCCCTGATTACCGATAGTCTCATCCTCGACTTGGCTAGCGAAGCGAGCCCCGCTCCCCCACCAAGCATACTTCGAAAGGAAACACCAGCCAGGCAACACACATTGGAGGCTCGAATGGAAGCCTTACAGCAAGAAATGACAAAGATGCAGGAGCACAACATCCTATCGTCCAAACCCGGAGGGAACTCTACGACCATCAATCATATTCGGCCCAACTACGAGAGGATCTAGAGCGGACCACGGCCCCCCGGCAGGAACAGTCATAAAAAAGTGTGTTGAAGCCCAGCGGTTGTGGCAGGAAAAAAGAACGAGCCGCAGCCATACCTTCCACCTCTCGTCAACTGTTTGTGCCCTCCCTTAACGATCGGCACCAAAAGTACTGAGTCTACTTCAATTGCAAAGACAGGCTCAACGATCGACACAAGGGGGGCCAACCATCTCCGATCCAAGTTCAGGCCAAGCACGACGACCGGCGCCTGAACGATCTGGGACCTAAGTCCCCACCCCTCCGAAGATACAGTACAATTACCCTGGAGGAAACAGACGAATCAGACTATGTCCCAACTTCTCCCGAGACTACGGCTTCTTATCGATCGGCAGGGCCCAGACAATCTCGCCATTAGAACAACCGGCCAACACCGGAGGACGATCGGCATAGCCATCTTGCCCGGACCTTTGGCTGAACGACAGGTCACCAGACAGTTGCTCCACAAGGAACAGAAGCCTTTTGCGGGAACCTGCCTCATGCTAATCCCACTATCCGCCTTCTCCTCTAGAAGATCAACCGAATCGAGGAAGAACAAAACCAATCTCAAACGCCAGCTTGGGGCAAGATCCAGCCAGGACCATACATCGATCGAATCCGAACCTTCAAACACAAGAAAAATGTCTAACAACTCCGAATATCGTTCTACACAGGGGTAGAGGACCCTGTCACTCACATACACACCTTTCAATCGGCATTAGGGTGCAAAGGACTTACCGACGAGGGCCAATGCCTACTGTTCCCCTCTACTTTGGCCTGAGCCGCCCAAAACTGGTTTTACAGACTGGAGGCAGGTACGATTGACTATTTCGATCAGTTAAAGCAGATTTTTCTCAATCATTTTATGATACTGACCAATCGATTGTACTCTGCCGATGACCTCTACACCATCCGGCAAAGGGATGACGAACCCTTAAGGGAATATGCAGCTAGATTCAACAAAAAATATTCTTGGTGTCCCGAAATGAACGACCGAACGGCATTCACCACCTTCAGAAGCGGTCTTCGAGTGTCTCAATTTCGCTATTCGGTCTACAACAACAACTGGACGACCTATGATGAATTAATAAAACAAACGGCAATACACGCCAAGGCCGAATACTTCAACGCAAAAAGAGAGCCTTTGGCGCCCACCCTTCAATCGGCATCTACCGATTAGCCTAAGGATCGAGCCCACGACCGCTTCCCATCCACCCAAACAAAATACCCTACCCTCTTTCGAACAGCACCCCAGGTGTTCACCCCTTTCACTGGAGGCAAGATGAGGGATGGTTTTCAGGGTCGGCTGGACGGGAACAAACATGCAAGCACTACGAAGGCTAACTCAATTTCAAGAACACGAAGGATCGGCAAGCTGAGGTATTTACCCTCCTCAACCCGACCTATGAGTACGTCCTAGTAAACAAAAACTAGCTGATACCAAAGCCAAATAGTAGAAAACTTCATCGTCCAAGCGACAAGGACACGGGGGTATTCTACCGATATCATTAATACAACGGCCACGACACTGAATCATGCATTGCCTTTTGCAAAATTATCGAATGCTTGATCAGCGAAGATAGGCTTGATCAATATCTTGGTAAGCGATCGGCCCCCAAGCAGCCAAGCAATCGGCAGATTAACATGATCAATGGCGGAGCACCAATTATCGATTCTAGCAACCGGTCGATCAAGAACTATGTGCGTGCCGTTCGGCACCCACAGATGCTCAGCGTCATTGAAGGGCGCCATAGCAAGATCCGACGAATTGGGTGGGAACCCATCACATTTTCTGATGAAGAGGAAAAGGGTATCCTTATCGATACAGGTAGCTCGATCAACGTACTCTTCGTCGATGCCTTCCAAAGCCTTAGAATCGAGCACCAATGCCTCAATAAAGACATCACCCCTCTTTTAAGTTTCTCCGTTGACGTTGTGGAACAGATTATAAGCGTCCAACTTCCCTTTGTCTTCGGCGCCGTCCCCAAAAGAACGATTGTCTATACCCACTTCCTGGTAGTCGATTGTCCAACGGCTTACAACACCATCATCGGCAGGCCCGCACTAACTCGGATGAAAGCCATACTACACATGCTGCTGCTCAAATTCCCAACACACGCTGGCATCTGCCAAGTACGAGGGGACCAACTGAGTGCACGAATGTGCTATGTTTCGGCAACTCGAGAATCAGCAAGGGCAACACGAGTCGCTCGCAGTTTCCATCGTCACCATGCCGAACGACAAGGGATGTTATGATCAACTAGATGACCCCCTGAGATGAAAGCGTCACGCCACAGGCTCAGCCAGTCGAGGACCTAGAAACGGTGCCCCTCTCCAACACACTGACCGATCGGCAGCTCAAGATAAGTACCTCCCTCATTCATTGCTTTCCTCAAAGCCAAGACAGAAGTTTTTGCCTGGTCTTAAGATGACATGTCAGGCATCTCCCCGGATGTCATCAACCATAGGCTCAGTATCTGTCCATCCTTCAAACCAATCCTCCAGAAATGACGGGCATATGACGCCGAACGGTACGAGGCAATGAAACTTAAAGTAGACAAACTAAAGACAATCGGCTTCATCTGGGAGGTAACCGATCCTATTTGGCTCCCGAATTCAGTCCTTGTCAAGAAGATTGGTGGGGCCTGGCGAATGTGCCATGACTATACGAATCTCAACAAGGCATGTCTGAAAGACAGCTTCCCACTACCTAGAATCAATCAACTGGTAGACGTCAAGGCCGGTCATGAGCTCCTCAGCTTCATGGACTCATATTCAGGCTATAACTAGATTCTCATGCATCCCACCAATCGCGAGCATACGACATTCATCACCGACAAAGGTCTCTATTGCTATAACATCATGTCGTTCAGCTTGAAGAATGCAAGGGCAACATATCAACGGTTGGTCAACAAAATATTTGCCGAACTCATCGGCACCTCGATGGAGGTCTATGTGGACGACATACTGGTTAAAAGTAAGACCGCCAACGATCACCTCCTTAAACTCTCCCTAATGTTCGACATCCTGAAGATACAACATGCGCCTTAATCCAAACAAGTGCGTCTTCGGCGTTTCATCCAGCAAATTCCTCGGCTTTATGATCAGTCAGCGAGGTATCAAGGCTAACTCCGAAACAATCAGGGCACTACCTGATATGCAGGTGCCGAAGACGAAAAAGGACGTTTAGAGCCTCACCGGATGAGTCACCGCCTTGGCCCGATTCATATCTAAGGCCACCGATCGGTGTGTCAAGGGCAGCAAGCGACAGATCGTATGGATTGTCGAATGCAACCGAGCTTTCCAAGACCTCAAAACTTACATGAGTAAAGCGTCTTTGCTGTCAAAACCTCTCCTGGGAGAAAAACTCATTATCTACCTTTCAGTCTCGGCAACGGTACTGAGCTCCGTACTCATTCGAAGACCAAACGGTATCGAGCTTCCTGTCTTCTACACAAGCCACAGACTATAAGACACAGAGCAACGGTACCCCCAACTGGAAAAGCTAGCTTATGCCTTCATCCTCTCCGCCCGTAAACTTCGGCCCTATTTCCAGACTCACACTATTGATGTACTCACCAATCATCCCTTGCGCCAAGTCTTACAGAAGCCAGAGACATCGGGACGACTGATCAAATAGGCCATCGAGCTTGGTGAATTTGACATTCACTACCACTCTCGACTTGCTGAAAAAGGACAAGCCATAGTTAATTTTATCTCCAACTGACTCTTCCATCAGAAGGCAAACGACCAGCTGATCCCACCCCCGAACTGACCACGACGGCCTCGGAAGATCATCCTACTGAAAAAGTATTCGACTTGATGATCCTTCAATGGACACTATATGTAGACGGTTCGTGCAATCGACAGGGCAGCAGAGCAGGCCTAGTCCTGAAAGCACCAGACCAAACTACAATCGAATACGCCATTCGATTCCAGTTTCGTGCCTCCAACGACAAAGCCGAACATGAAGACCTCTTAGCAAGCCTTTAGCTCGCAAAACAACTAACAACTAACAATTTGTAGCGATTCCCAACTTGTCGTGAACTAGGTAATCACCGAATTTGAAGCGAATGACGAATCCATGGTGGCCTACCTAGCACAGGCCCGCCTATTGCTCAACCAGTTCAACACATGCCAAATCCGGCAGGTCTCCAGATATGAGAATAGTCATGCCGACGCTCTATCTAGACTTGTATCCGAGATCGACGACCTAGTAGGACTCCACGTACCAATTGAAATCCTCACTCGGCGGAGCACTACCGAAGCTGAGGTTTATGCCGTTCGGCAGGACCCAAGTTAGATGGACCCAATACACACATACCTAATGGATGGCACGTTTTCGGCCGACAAAGCCGAGGCCAAGGCCGTCCGCCGTTGATCGGCACAGTATCTTCTGCTACAAAAGACACTGTACAGATGCGGTCATTCCCTACTGTTGCTACGCTGCATCATGCCACAATAAGGGGAATATTTTCTGCGATAAATTCACAAGGGTGCTTGCGGCGATCATTCGAGAGACCAATCCTTAGCCTTCAAAACCGTTCGATAAGGCTATTATTGGCCAACTCTCCACTCAAATGCCGTCAAGCTTGTACAACAGTGTGGCTCTTGCCAACGCTTTGGCTCGATTCCAAAGCAGCCAGTCGAACCTCTTACCCCAATGGTCAGTCCTTGGCCATTTGCGCAGTGGGGATTGGACCTTATCGGCCATATGCCACAAGGTAAGGGACAACTCAAATTTGCAGTCGTCGCAGTGAACTACTTTACAAAGTAGGTCGAAGCCGAAGCCCATGCTACGATCACCGCCGCCAAAATCAAGCACTTCGTATGGAAAAACATCATCTACCAATTTGACCTCCCGAACGCAATCATCACCGACAACGGTAAACAGTTCGATTGGTCTCGCTTTCGGCACCTATGCTCCTGATTCAACATCAACATTTTCTTCGCATCTCTGGCACATCCACAATCCAATGGCTTTGCCAGCCTCGGCGATCCTCACTCGGCTGTCCTCAAACCTCTCCCGACACCGATCGGCAGCGTTTAGGGCTCGCTTCATGCAGAGACACATCTCCATGCCAGCCTACCAAAATAGCAATATGTCAATATCGATCTTGTGTACACTTGGAAACTACAACACACAACACTTACCGCAGCTTGATGGCTGAAGGCTCAGCTGGCTAGCTCGCGCACCGTCTTCATCGGCAGCTGCTCCAACTTCGAGAGCTCCATCTATGTGTCGTCAATGAAGCAGTTGACGAATGGCATAACCTTCTGAGGGCATGCCACATTCACTAGCCGGGCTTCTTCCTCTGCCTCATCACCGAGAATTAGAACGGCAGCCCCCTCAACCGCTTTAGAAGAGGGGTCACGTCGAGGGCGCCCTTGATCTGCCACTTCCCGGTGACTTGGAGGTAGGCCTCGTGAATGGCCTCGACCTCGGCCATCCTCTTTTCCCTACAGCGATCAGCTGCCGTCACCTCCGCAATCGAAGACCCCTCAGCCTGACGCGATGACTTCGTCCTCAGCTTCGAGGGACCACTTTTCTTCTTTTGTTAAGGCGCTCGAGACTCCAGCCGCCTCCTCGTCGCGTCTATTATTGCCCTACCCCCCGCCACTACAAACAAAGTAAAAATACAAAGTTAGCAAACGAACGGCATGTAGAAATAGAAACAGTACAAGACGTGCCGAACGGCAACACTTACTGTTCCTTTTCTCCTCTTCTTCTTTCTCCTTGGATGCGGTTGGTCATTTCAAAGACATTGAGATAAGCAAATGTACATCCCAGGTTAGCTTCGGCTACCAATTTTTTTTAATTAAATTAAAAAAAAAGGACAACTACAACGTCACCCTATATCCTATCGATTGTTTGAAAGGTTGTGGGGATGGACCTCTCCACGATCACCCCTGGTGCCAATTCCCAAGCTCCGGAAACCAGCACCCGACGCAGATGCCACGTCTTCTACAAGCTCGGCACCCCCACTACGAAATGCCCATGCTGACCAGCAGACAGACAGTTCGACTGAACCCACCCCCCTTGGTCAGCGCTTTTCGCCCAGGTCAGAATGTCGAACGTCGTGATCGTCCCAAGTAGTGTAATCCAGAAGTTTGAATTAAACTGCCCATGAGCATAGCTGATTTGGGCCAGGATCTTCTGCATCGAATGTCTCAATAGCAGCCGAAGCCCATGTTTGAAGGCATCGGTGAAGAAGACCACATCACCATCCGGATTGCTCAAGGACTCCAACAGCCCAGGGATCTGCATCACTACCGAGTCCAGGATGTGATACTCCGCCCTACTTTTCGCCAATTCTGCCTCGTTCAAGGCGTTCGGCTCTAGGAAATTCACACCAAAAACGGGGCCCTTTGGCTTTGCCATCGACACCTATTGCTGTCTGGTTACCACGGTTAGCACGTCTTATCAGAGATCGGCAACTGATACCTCAACCTCGGTCGCCTCGCCTCGATGATTGAATGTCGATGGCTGAGAGTTATTAACCTCAACCACCTCCATACTTGAAGTGCTCCCGGATTCGGTAGACACTTCTATACCCTCTACTACCTCAGCGCCCTCAAAATCGGCACTATCAAGCCCTGCAATCGAGCTCTCCATAGCCGATTCTCCCTCAAATGCTCTTGAGCTATCACTATAGTCTGATTCGGTATCTGACATCTACAAACAAAAGCGAAACGAAACTAAACGCCATGCTAGAATCAAACTACTATCCTAAAGCCCCAAGAGCTAATGTTCATCTACGTTCATCTATGTTCATACATTTTCATACAACAATTAAAGGATTTGATTCAATATAAAACAAAACACAGCAGCATACCTTGTTTACACGGTGGTTGGAGAATGCCGGAAATCCCATTTGCCCTGAAATTCTAGCTGAAAATTGCCTACGCCGCTGCAGTGCACTCGCCTGAAATCACCTCTCATAAGCTCTGTTTGCTCTCAAAGTGTCAAGTACCCCTCCTACCGTCTCTTCGGTCTATTTGTAGGACGAACCTAGCATCGGGAAACAAAATGACATGACTCTTCGTAGCCTTCCAGACACTTGTCATGCATGCACAGGGAAGCCCAAGAGCCATCGCATCCCTACTTGAGCGAGCGCTTCAAATTCTCAGACTTTCTTTTCAAAGCATAACTTCACCAACGAACGAAAAGCGCATATTGATTGAGTTTTCACTCACCTCTCGTGCTGAACGACAGGCTCACATTGGTTGAGTTTTCACTCAACTCTTGTGCCGAACAGCAGGCTCACATTGGTTGAGTTCTCACTCACCTCTCGTGAACGGCAGGCACACATTGGTTGAGTTCTTACTCACCTCTCATGGCGAACGGCAGACACACATTGGTTGAGTTTTCACTTACCTCTTAAAACGAACAGCAAGCGCACAATGGTCGAGTTTTTCTCAAACCTATAAACGCCTTCGGCTCTTGCTGTCGCTCCCATCCAATCTTCAATCTCCCCTTTGCTCGAGGACTTGGGGGACTACATGATTACCATCAGCATACGACAGAAGGTGCTCGTACCTAAGTCAGAATGCCAGAGCTCGAGTAAGTCCCCAACCAAGAAGTCCTTTCTTGATCGGACACTTGGGGGACTCTTATTTGTACCATATCTGACCCCCCCACTCACATCATGACACATGGAATGTGAACGAAGCTGAGACCAACTCGGTGAGCCACGTCGAACGGTCAATCGACACACACCACCGATTCATACACGGTCGTCAAAGTTAGTAAGTGCTAATGACCGACTCACTTGCACCAATCTTCGGCACACGATGCCGAGCGACCAGCCAGCACATCAGGTTGATTCTGACAGATAACCTCGGAACTCCCACCAGAACCTGTCAGGGCACGTGTCGACCGTTGAAGACACTCTCACGAGTCCCACATCGAAACTAAGTACTAAGTGCATCTCAAATGCTCTCAATAAATAAAGCCCATTGGCCCAGCCAAGAACTAAGATTGTTTACTTGACTCGTGCTTTTACACTGTCAATAAAATTGCTCTTAACCACTAACTTTGGCATCAGAGCATCTTCGGCCAGCACCACACCGGTGCTTCAGATCCCACATACCGTTTCTCTCCTCAGGCCGAACCTAGCATCGTGCCCCGAAGAAAGACACCACGGTCCAAAGGCTCCTCAGGTCCGAACCATCCACATCACTTGTAAGTTAGCCTTGTCTCTATCTGTTTAGTTTTAACGCGAACATATGTAAATGACTTCTGACTTGCAGTCTTTTCCGAGTCAGTAACCAAGAGAAAAGCTTCACCTTATGGGGTAAAATAAGCTTCCAAATTTTCTTCAAAAGGGTAGCCTGAAGGTGAGAAATTTCTTTCTGCAGTTGAACATTGTAAGTACTTTTGATAGAAAATTTACTACTGGGGTTAGGACCCCATATCAATTGATCTTCGAGGGGAATAAGGGTAAGAGGATAGAGAGAATTTTATCTAAAACATCTTCATCAAGAACTTATGATAGTTTCTCTTTGTCCTATGCCTGATTCTGAATAAAATCATAGACTAAAATATTAGTATTAGTGTTGCCTCTTTGAGTTAAAGGAATCAGATAAATTAATAGGAAAGGAAAAACCCAATGGGTTGTCCAGAAAGGAATAGACTGACCATTTCCCACAATCCACCTGATCCCTTTATAGAGGACATATGTTGCATCCCGAATTGCTTGCCAAGTTGAGGAATGTGAATTTTTTTCTTAAGGGCCAAGAAATGATCCCTTTTCAGATACTTTCTTGTTATAGTTTGAGTCCACTAGTTAAAGCTATCAGTTAAACAAGTCCAACCCAATTTAGCTAAAGTTGCAAGATTGAAATGGAAAGGAGATCATACACCAAGCCCTCCTATTTCTTTGGGAAGGCAAACATCCTTCCAAGAAACAAGAGGAACCTTAGTGTTGCTTTCCCAAAAAAATCTTGTACAGCTTGTGTTCATTACCTTAGTAACTTCTTTAGGACACTTGAAACAAGAAAGTGTATGATTTGGAATACTAGAAATACTTGCCTTGATAAGGGTGAGTCTACCAGCCCTTGAAAGGGTTTGAGCTGTCCAACCAGAAATTTACCTTTAATTCTTTCAATCATAAGTTTAGCATTGAGGGGATTCTTCCAAAAAAAACAATATTGTTAATGCCAAGATGGCGTCCTATAGTGGTTTTGTGTTGAATTTGTAAGAGATTGCTTAGATGAGTTTTGACACTTGTAGTCACATTATTTGAGAAAAATACAGTAGATTTATGCAAGTTGACTTGTTGATGGTACACTTTAGAAAAGAAATCAAGTAGTTTTGTGATATTTCTAGCTGCCATAGAAGTGGCTCTTGCAAAAATTAGACAATCATCAGCAAGACAAGAGTTGAAATGCGAAAACCCCTAGGTGAAGAAAGTAAACCCACATTCGATTTAGTTGAAGTAGCAAGCAGGTTGAATTGCCTGATAAAAGGCTCTATGCACAAAATGAAAATATAAGGGGATATAGGATCCCCCTATGTAATTTCTCTCGAAGCAGTAAAATTTCCATGAGCAGTGCCTTTAAGAAGATTAGAAAAAGAGGAACTATTTATGAAATTCATGATTTTGTTACACCAATCTGAGCAAAAGCCAAATTGTAACAAGCATGCTCTGATATAAATCCAGTCAAGAACATCATAAGCTTTTTCTAAATCTAATTTAATAGCCATGGCTTCTCTATACCTTTTTTTACATTTGAAATCATTGAAAAGCTCATGAACTATAAGAATATTGTCAAAAATAGATTTACCAGGGGCAAATGCCCCTTCGTGTTTGGAAATATATTTAGCAAGAAGAAGTCAGAGCCGATTGATAATAATCTTTGTGATGAGTTTATAGGTAACATTACAAAGGCTAATAGGCCGAAACTGAGCAACAGTCTCAGGGTTGTCAACCTTAGGGATGAGGGCTATGTTGGTGTGATTGATAGCACACAATGGCAAATTATGAGAGAAAAAATCATTAACTAGATTTATTAACATATGCTTAGTTTTATCCTAGTACTGATGGAAAAACAAGGCATGAATACCATCAGGCTCATGGGCCCTAACAGCACCAATGCTGCACATAGTAACTTCAGAAACATGAGCTAATAAACAAACATTCTCTTTACAAAATCTTTCAATAAACTTTGGGGAGGGGGATGAGTAGAGGTAAACCTCTGTTGGAAAGCTTGATGAAAGGTATCCCTTGAGCATCTAAAGAGAAAACTTCACAATAATTAATAAAGGTATTAAACTAGATCATGGCATTGGAGGTAGACTGTGTCCCTCCAATTTTTTCTTGTAAGGAACAAATGTTGTTGAAATTTTTCATAAGCATATCCAACCATCAGAGATTCCAAGTTTAAGATTGATAATTGAAGCCCATAAAAGTTTTTCTTTTTTACTGTAAGCATAAACAAAAGTGGCAAACCAACTTTTGTTAGCAAAAATATCATGTACTTGACAATGAATATAACACTCATGATAATTCAAAACACTAATATTATAGATAGAAGGATTCTACATCAAAATAAGCCCGCCATATTGACCATTGGACAGGACACAAAAGGAACTATTAAAACCAAGCCTATTAACTAGGAAATCTGCCCTAATCCCAGAGGTTATGGAATCGAAAATACAAAAAAAATTAAATTGAAAGACTTAATATAAAAAAAGAGCTTGAAATAAGAAACCATGCCAGGCACTACCTCGGCTATTCCAAACTAGCATCTTCATGGATTGGATTTTGGTTCAGTAGGGTCATAGGGTTCAAAGACCCCTAAAATTTCCACACTTGGGTCAAACTCTTCATTTATCCCTTTAACTTTTCTAGAAATATTTTGGAATAAGCTTAGATAAATATTAACAACCTCAAACCAAAGCCATTGCATGTACATAATGTAAATCAATGGCATTAGAAGCTCACCCAGAGGCTCAAATCCTCAATGCATGTTCTTCCTTGTTCAGACCATCCTTGAGCTATAAGGCAATCCTTCTTCGAGAATAAGCCCTGGACACTATATGGGATTAGATTCTTAAAATAGAAGAAGCTATAATTGACCAAGCAATTGAAAATAACATTATGGCAGCAAGGAAAAAGACATCTCCCCCGCCGTGCCCCCCTCCTCCCCCCAAGGTTTCAATGGACTTCTCTCGAAACTCAATACCATCACAAGTTGCCTACATCTCTGTTAAATTTCAGAAAGATGGAACAGCGGTCCACTACCTAACAACACCGATATTATCCCTAACTTAACTACCTACAAAGCCCAGTAGGTGTAGGGTTTTGTCACAAAAGGCCTCAGTGATGTTAATAGTTGAACCATTCATTATATATTATATTTTATTTAGTCAAGTTTCCGATGTGGGACTTACATCAACTAAGAAATCCCAAAGGCTCTGGTATGGGAACTGGAGAGATCTTGTCCGCCTGATCATGAATTGGTTGCTTTTACTTCCACTTTTTCCTTCGTTTATTCCAAATCCCCAACTTCTCTAAGCCTAATTTGGCCCTTTTCTCTCTTAGACATCATGTCTTCCTTTTGGCACAAAGAAAACATTGATGAATGACCTAGTTTTACAATATAAAATTGTATATGACTAATTTTGTTAATGTTATTAATGTGATGTGAAAAATATCTTAAGTATTGGATATGACTATTGATTATATTTCCATATTTTACCGAAATTCTCTTTTGAATTCACTATAAGTAAATATGATTCAATTCTTGAGAATCATTCGAAAATAATCAAGTCATAACAATGGGTCATTTTGAACGAGAGAGTTTTAGGCCATTAGTAGGCTTTCTTCTGGTGTTATGAAGTTTCTCCGATTCCATGACCTTTTTCCATTGTAAGATCATTTCTATAAAGCATATCAAGCTTGTATTAATTTTATTTCAATACTCAATCTTCAGTTCTTTTTTTACACTTTCATAAACAATTTCTATATAATTATTTATATTTATATCCATAAGTCTTTCCATATCATGTCAAATTACTATTATCATAATTTTTGGTACATGCAACTAAAATGTTTTTCTAAAATACACTATTGTAATTATAAGGAGTCCATTCTTATATTAGTGCATAATCTACATTGGGAATTTAGATAAAAGCAATTTTTACAATTTTTCAACTTAGTTTCTTTTCTTTTGATGCTAACATATCTACTTCTTTTCTAATTGGAGCAATCATGGATTACTTTTGACAAAAAATACTGAGAAAACATTATTTGGAATTATGAATATACGTATTGAGAAATATGATATTCATCATTAGTCAAATAAATGATTTATTAGATTCTTGGGCTACATATTATCGAGTCATCCGATGATCGACATTATATGTAGCCCATATTTGATCATGTCAAGCGGATTCTTCAAATTAATCTCATGATCACCATCATCTCCATCCCATACTTGATTATGTTCATAAGGTTCTTCTAATCGACCTTGTCATTGCGACTCATATCAGGACCCTGTTTCACCAGAATTTGGATATGAAAAAACCGGATTAACCAAAAATTGGACCGAGTTGACCAAAAACTAGACTGTTTTGGTATGATTCTAATTTCAATTCTTGTAGTGAAAAAATCAGACTAACTGTGCTTTTTTTTTATTTTAATTTTTTTAATCAAATATTTAAGCCCAATGCTAAATTTCTAAGCCCATAACTAATCTTTCCCCAAGCTCAACTCCAAATCACCTCTCTTTTCTAAGACCAATCACCTCTTTTTGCATGAAATTGGGTCAGTTGTGAATTTTTATGCCCAAAAAATAACATTTTAGTTGGCCTTTGTAAAAATAACAATAAAAAATAATAATAATTACGGTCCAAAACCAAAAAAACTAGAAACCGAACTGGCTTATGGGCAAACAAGACCAAACAGGTTTTATAATTTTTTTGTTGTCAAATGAATTCGAATTGGACTGAATGAATAGTGATTTCGATTCCGGTTTGGGGTGAGAACCTGACCATGCCCACCCCTTAATTAGTAGGGAAATGTAGGGGTGGTCCATCAGAAGGTTTAAATGACAATGTTTTACTGTAGTTTTCTTTTCATTTGGGCCTTTGCCCCCTCAATGTACCAATCAACAATCAACCATCGAAATAACTAGAAATCGGGGTAAGCATGAATCAGGTTAACCAATCATCGGAGTCATGCATTCTAATAAAGTTGTTTACTAATTGTTAGGAATCAAAATGAAAATCAAACTGATTCTCATTAAAATGTTTACTATTTGTCAAGGATTGGAATCAAAACCAATTTGATTACCAAAAAATGCTTGTACAAAACAAAATTAATTCTATTTTGTTTAACTACTTACATAATTGTTCAAATGACAAAAGATGTGCTATCTAATAATAGACCAACGTTTTTATATAGTGATGATAAATTGAATTTAATATTTGTAAAAATAAGCATTTTTATAAGTTGAATTATTTACTTCCAATATAAGTCTAATTATTTATTTCCCCCGCCCCTAATATAATATCAATTTGTAATTAAAAAAAAGCTAAATATGTATATCTAAATATAAAGAAGTTAAACAAAATGGCAGTAGCTTGGTTTTTTTTTTTTTCCCCAAAGAATAATGGGTATTTTGGTGTTTTCACAAAATGTATGAGGCCAATTTGAGTAAAAAAATCTCATTCCGATTCATCCTTGCCCAAACCCACCTCCCCCTCATCCCCTCAGGAATTCAATTGCCCCTGTATGAGACAAATGATTTTATGTGGGCACCACGTTGCTTTTCATTCCCAATGGGAGGACCCATTCCCACTTTAAGTCTGTAAACATGTCCTTAATTAAACTGGCGTCATTAAAATTTTAAACCACTTATCAAACTCATTCAACAGGTCTCGTCTGGTTAATTAGCACTATTTTTTCAACCCAAAAGAAAAAAAAAAAAAAAAAAAAAAGCCATGACGGTTCCAATTTGGCCAATTTTTCGTTGCCCATTTGTTTTAGTAGAGTACCCTACAATATATTGTGAACTTGTGCGTGGTTGATTTTTTATTGACGACCTAAAAAATATAAATTGATTCGGATTATGGAATACAATATTATAGAGTTAGGTTTTTTTTATAGATTAAATATTATAGAGTTAGTTTAAATAAGTGGTTAGCTCCGTATTAACTTAATAACTAGGTCCATAATGAGGTGTCAAAATAATAATGGCATGTTTTTTAACGTTCAATGAGTATGCATTTGCAAAACACCATTTATCATGATAGAAACAATGTGTTTTTTTTTTTTTTTCTAGAAACACATGTTTGGACATTTGTTGTGGTAATGTGTACCTCCCCTTATTTTCTAATTTCTCAAATTTTGTTTGGTCGACAAGAAAAAAGAGAGGAGAGAATATGAATAAATCACAAGACAACATTACATTTATAAATTTACAAGTGGGTTTGAGTAGTATACAAGTTGCTGAGCATAATTACAACACAAAAAATACATCCCATACAATTATATATTCTGGTGTGAAAGTTTGTGACAGTTGATTCCGTGAAGCGTTGAGTCCCTATCTGTGGAAGCTGGGTGAACGTGAGCCAATTAAAATGATTGTTAATGACAAGCTCTTCCTTCCATTCATCGCCCCATTTCTCTCTTGCTCTTTTTTTCTTGCCCTGCTATGATGTGCACGTGAAACCCCAATAATTCTCATGCAACAGTGGGGTCCTAATTCCTGAAGCCAGCCCTTCATCTTTTGTTCTCAAGCCAAACTCCAATCCCCAAGAATCTCTCCACTCTCCACTCTCCACTCTCTCTCTCTCTCTCTCTCTCTCTCTCTCACAAACACAAACACATTCATTCATATCTTTCTTCTCCACCACCATCAACAATGGTGGATGCAAAACCTGTTTTCCAAGTTCTGCTTCATCTGCTTTTCCTCTGCCTCTGTTCTGCAAATGGGGTTCAGTCTTTCAAAGAGAAGAAGGTCCTCAAACTGCAAGAGTTCCGTTGGAGGCAGCATGGTGGAACCAGAAGTACTGTTTGCCTCTCTCAGAAATCAAGTAAGTTTTGTAGCAAACAGTAAAAAGAACTCATAATTGAACTAGTCATGTATAATGCTGCTGACCGTACCTTTTCTTAGCTTTATTTTATTCTCTACTTTGGGATTGTAATATATTGCAACAACTTCTTTATGTTGTTAATTAGGAGATCTAGAAGTGCTTTAGTTCCAATTAAAGTTAATGAACTAGTACTGCTCTCTCTCTCTCTCTCTCTCTCTAGGAAGGGCATTTAACTGTTCATTTTCTTTGATAAAGCTTATCTTGGCTTTACTATTTGTTCTGCATTGGAATATATGTTTTGCGTTATGTGCTTTATAAAAGTCTTATTAATATAATAATCAGCAAACTTTTGAGGTTCTCTTGGTAGATTATGCTGCAATGCACCTCAGAATAATGAACTTAATTCTCTCTATCTCTAGGCCTGCTCATCCACACCTTTACAACTTTTTCTTAAGATATAATTCCACTGTAATTTTGTTTCTTTTTTGTTTTGAGGTACTAATATAGCATGAACAATTTTGGGAAATTCTGAACTGGATCATCATTTTTTAAATTATAGGAAAAGAAAAAGGTGCAACCATATTGGAAATCAAACACAGAGATTACTGCTCAGGAAAGATTGTGGACTGGGACAAAAAGCAACAGAAACGTTTAATTTTCGATGATCTTCATGTTCGGTCACTGCAATCCCAATTCAAAAACAGAGTCTCTGGCAGAATAAAAGATTTATCAGAAGCTCAAATTCCATTAACTTCTGGTATAAGGCTACAAACATTAAACTACATTGTGACTGTGGAATTGGGAGGTAGAAATATGACAGTGATTGTAGACACAGGCAGTGATTTGACTTGGGTTCAATGCCAACCTTGCAAATTATGTTACAATCAACAAGAACCTCTTTTCAACTCATCTGCATCCCCTTCATACAAATCTGTTTTATGCAATTCATCAACTTGTCAAGCACTCCAGTTTGATACTGGGAATTCTGGGGCATGTGGGAGCAATCCAACGAGCTGTAACTATGTCGTTAACTATGGTGATGGCTCGTATACACGCGGTGAGCTAGGTAGTGACCATCTCAGTCTTGGAGCTACACCTGTGAACAACTTTGTGTTCGGCTGTGGCAGGAACAATAAGGGTCTGTTTGGAGGAGCTTCAGGACTAATGGGCTTGGGAAGGAGTGAGAGTGTTTCACTGGTTTCTCAAACTTCTGCCTTATTTGGTGGAGTGTTTTCCTACTGTTTACCTACAACAGAAGCCACAGCTTCTGGTTCTTTAATTATGGGAGGTGATGCTTCAATTTACAAGAATTCCACTCCGATTTCTTACACTAGAATGGTTCCAAATCCAGAGCTGTCAACCTTTTATTTTCTCAACCTTACTGGTATAAGTATTGGGGGAGTGGCTTTACAAAATCAAAGTTTTGCAAGTGGTGGGATTCTGATTGATTCTGGGACAGTCATTTCAAGGCTTGCTCCTTCAGTTTACAAGGCTGTCAAGGCAGAGTTTCTGAAACAGTTTTCGGGGTACCCTCCAGCACCAGGTTTTGCAATCTTGGACACTTGCTTCAACCTCAGTGCATATCAAGAAGTGAGCATTCCTACCTTAAAGTTTCACTTTGAGGGAAATGCTGAGCTGAATGTTGATGTAACTGGAATCTTTTATCTGGTAAAAACTGATGCATCACAGATCTGCTTGGCTCTTGCAAGCCTTTCGTACGAAGATGAGATCGGTATTATTGGGAACTATCAGCAGAAAAACCAAAGGGTCATATACAATACTAAAGACTCTAAGCTGGGATTTGCAGAGGAATCATGCAGTTTTATATGACCTGGAATTTTAAAAGGATTTAGGTATGTTTTTGCCTATATATTTTTCGAAGTATAGCCAAGCAATCCGTTGGCAACAAAACCTTCAACCAAACAATTCTTCTTAGTTCATTTGATGTATAAATAGTTATGGTCACAATTGGGACAAGGTATAGAATATATGAATGCATGCGCTTTGCAGTTTCTGAGTGCCTCTGTAATAAAGTGACTCCCTACAGCTGAGGCAGGAAGAGTTTGAACTGTATATTATTTTTCTGTGTATCTGTTTGGACGTAAGAAGATACGCAGGAGTGTGAAGGTATAGCTATTGTGACCACACAAGGTTCACATATACGTGCCCTCCTTGTTGCTTCATATAAATGAAAAGTGGGTCCTTGCCAAAGCTCTTGAGAACTTTGTGTGAAAGAACTCTATTATTTCATGCACTTCAGAGTATTGATCTCCATATAGTTGAAATAAGGTTTAATTGAGATGAATTGGGTCAAGTAGAGCTTTATTAATTATTTTTTGGACAAAGCATTCACGAAAAGAAACAGCGAAACCAGTGAACAAATTGTTTCACTTCTTTCAGACAGGGTAGAAACTACATTTCCAAAGGGCCATCCACATGTTCCATAAATATATCACGAAACTTATAAGAACAAAGGGGAGTTTCTTTTTTTCTTTTTCTTTTTGGGTCAGAACAAGACTCAGTTTCTCGAGCCTGAAGGCAGTGTTCTTCGACGGTGTGAAGGCAATAAGGAAAAAATAAGGTTCTGTTTTCAATCCCTGCATTCCCACTTTAAACTGATTAAAGTGCTACTGAAGACTGGTATTGGAAGGTGATGTAACTGGAGTTCTGAATCTATGGAGATGTCTGCATATGTATACAAGATTTTCAGCTTGATGATACATACAGAACTCTTAAGGATCTTAAACAACCACGCTCGTCCAGTGTGCATCTCATAACAGTGGGGCAGTAAGAATTTATCATGGAAAAATAATGTTGTAATCATAGTACTCTTAATAATTAGAGAACTTCAAAAATGCCTTCTTTCAGGGACATGGTTCCAGCATTTCTAAGGACCGTTTCTCCAGATCTCCCAACAGCCATCAGATGTAGTTCTTCCTTCACATTGCATTTTACCAGATCAACTCATCCCTAGTTGAGATCAAGTGGCATTCACAAGGGAGGCCATTTCAATATTCTCATACTCATGTGTATCATGACCTTTTTTGGTCCTCAACATCTCAGGTGGAAGAATGGATAAGTTGGGATCAGTTCTGGGTATTAAGAAAAGTAATGCAATCGGAACAATTCTCAACAAACTCCGGATCAAAATTGCCATCCAAAGATTTTCAAACTGTGTCCGTGTAATCTTCAAGACGTGGAGTAAGAGGCCTCCAGCCCAAGTAGATGACAGCATTCCAACATGATCAATAGACATAAGCAAAGCAAAGAAAGTGCCTTCTATACCAGCAGGACAGAGTTTGGAACTAAGTACAAGAAGAGGCATCCACTTAATACGCCCAATCAACTGAGTAACGCCTTCGTCAATGACAACAAAAAAATAATCTGGTAAACCAAATTTCAAATTTATGCGCAACACCAATATCAAGTCTAGCAATCCTGATACACCATAGAGCAATTGCGTCCAGAAAAGCACATCCCTGAAGGGGTAACTTTTGAAGAAGTTCTGGTAAAGGAGGACCCCAAAAAGAGAGCCAACAGCACCAATAGAGAATATGGACCCAACAACCTCCTGCAGCATGTAAATAATGAGTTTGCATTTTATGCACATCAGAGCAAACAACTTTCAAATGTTATTAAAAAAGCCGCAATTGGTACCATCAAATGCACTGAAATGATAGAAATAATTCAGGTTACCTGTGAGAAAGATGGACCCCCCTTTGCATCGGTGTACCAGTAAAACATTCCTTCACGAACATTCAAGGCCAAAGCAAGTGACAAGTACATGTATAAACAGGGCCTCCAGACATTACCACATTTCAGAGTTGTCCACATAGTCTTGCAAGCATCCAGAAACTTTACACTGACCTAACTTAAGAGCTTGGTATGAGCATTAGAAAGCAGGAATTAATAAAGTAAACGACAAAGTAAGGTAATCTCACCTGTGTATAAGTGAAGGTGCGAACATGAGGTTCTCTATGCATTACCCCAACCAAAATGACCAGCCCTGGAGGGATGCTGAGCAATCCAAAGACACCCTGTTGTAAAAGTGCCAAACTTGCACTGGTCAGAGAAGCAATTTAACTGAATAAAAGGTTAATTTATATCATATTTGACATAATGAAATCCTAGGCATAAGGAAACCATCCCAACATGATCTGGTTCGAACTTGACAAATTGCTAAAATATGAGTTCAAATCAAAGTTCTGTCTAATATACAGTATGATGCATCCTTTCATATGAAATACATCTCATATATGAGAATTGTTCCGATTGCATTACTTTTCTTAATACCCAGAACTGATCTAATCTGTTGATTATGAACCCAATAGAATTATATCATTTGAACATTGGTGAATCCAAAATCCTTTGCAAGCCTACTATGTTAAAAATTGGACAGGCATCTCTGACATGCCTAAAAAATATACCAAAAGTTTACCCTAAAAGTTTGGCCAATGAGCTGATCTCTTCACAGATTTTCAAACAATGCCAAACGTTTATATTGTTACAAGCACAAGAAACTTGAGAAAAATCAAACCTTAGGGCCCAGTAGGTGAACAAGAAACCCACTAAGTGAAAATCCCACCAGTGCCCCAATTGAAGAGGTCAGTCCACACAAGCTTTGCATGTCACCAGCAAGGGATGGATGACTTATACTGTTTTGTGTAACACAGGCATCAATTGTTACATCAGCTATTGCTACTCCAGCACTCCCCATCATCAGAGACAACAGGGAAATTGTGAGATCTAATTTCTTGTCTAGTGATAGCACAAGCATGGAGATCATCCCAATTACACCTGGAAAAGAAAAATGGGAAAGAAAAATAAGGGAACAGCCTTCTGGTTCCAGCTATTTTTGTTTTTCTTTAAATTCAGGTCATAATGCCAAAACATATAAAGCGCATTTTATCTTATACAGATTAAATTAGGAAAAAAATTTTGTCAAGTTGCAAGGCAACTCTTGCAGTCAAGCTAACAAATACGTACATAAAATGGAAGTCTTTGAACCAAAGAAAGAATAGAAAATGGAAGTCAGTACTGTCAAGGGGCATGGGATTTCAAAACTTAGCCCAAGATTACAATTGTTCAACAAGCATACCTTCATGTACAAGTTTAAATTTAAATGTTGCTTTAAGGTTCAACGAGTGGAACACTCCTGAACTAAGTAGGTATATATTCATAGTAGTATGATCTTTTAAAAGAGAAAACAGTTGGCAAGGTAAAAGCAGACTTGCATATAGGCTATTTTCATGCATAGATAATCTCAGTTATGCATGTCATCATTAAGTGATCAACAGTATGAATCAATTTTTACTTTTAAAATCTGTATGCCTGAGTACTGATCCAGGTGATTCAAAATAAACGCATATAGTAACGTTGTAGCAGTTATAACATACGCCTACACAAGAAATCACCATCTGAGTGACAATCAGGTCATCTTTTAGAATGAGAGCCACTTAAGAAGAAAAATACTCTAGAGCCTAAAACTAAAGGCAAAATATGAGATAGAGGTGTTACTATAGCACTCTAAAAAGAATACCATGTGTGCACACTCTCACAAGCTAGCAGTTGCTCATGCTGTGCAAAGCTATAGTTACGGAAATTGTAGCAAGTCGAAAAATAAGACATTTTGCCAATTTTGTTACCCCATTTGCTAACACTAAGCTTCCTCCTAAAGTAAACTGAAACTCTAACGAAAGCCACTTCAAGATTAATGTTTTCCCCATTCTTTGGATAGTTACTAAATTCAACGATAACAAATTTTCATTGCTTACCTATCAAGTAAGCTACAACATGCACTGATCTCAAAATAACTGAACAATTATACCCTTCAATTCAATCCAAAACTAAAAGCAGCAGCTGAAATTATAGAAACTCAATTTTGCAAGCAACACATTCATATACAAAAATGAGTTGGTATCATTTACCAGCAAAAACAAAGTACGGCTTTCGGCGGTACCCAAGAATAGGAAGAGTATCAGTAAGAAGACCCCAAAAAGGCTTAACCATCCATGGAATTTGAATAATTCCAAAGTAGACTTGTGCTTCAGAGGGCTGCACTTTCTGATCATCTTTCAAGTAATACTGTATACCTATTCTACTCAGTCCCATACTCAGACCCTGACTGATTCCGTACACAATGACCACACCCACCACAAAGCTCCAATGCAACTCACTGCTGAGCATTTTGAACCAATTCATGGGTGTCCATAGCAAATCCCGGACACCCTTTACTGAAGTTTTCTGCTTTTGGTTCTCAGCCTCAAGGTGAAGACTTTCTTTTTCCTGTTCTTCTGCTTCCATTTCCATAGCTCTACTCTTCCTGCAAAACTTTAGACGAACAAAAGATAACCAGCTGATAACTCTACGTTTTCTGAAGGGGGTTTGTCAAGTTGCATTTCTATGACATTGACTTTCACTTCAACTTTCTCTGGGCAAAATGCGAATAATAAGCCACTAACCAGGCAGAGAGAGAGAGAGAGAGATCCAAGACAAGATTCGCCCAAGAAAAGGTGGACCAATGTGATCTCACAACCACAAAACGATGCTGGTGGGCCTGTTGGCTTTGCTCCAAGGTAGCAACAGCAAGAGCTCGTTAGCTCAACAAAAGCCCAATGGGTAGAGGGCAAAATAATAAAAGAAAGTTTAATTATCAGAAACTATCAGAAACCGCCAAGTGGCACCCAATTTTTGTTTAAGGTTTGGTTGTTTAGAGTTTATCAGTGCAAGCTTCAGTATAGTCTAGGGCTAGAATTCATTAAGGTTCACTATAGTTTAGGGCTACAGTTCATTGTTTCTTACTTTGGTGGTGCAAAATCATCATTTTAGATATTAAGATTTAGATGGGTTTCAGACGAAGCTCAAAATTCAAACCCTAAACCCTAAATGAACCAAATCCTTAAAAAAGGGTAAGACAAAATGGGACAAAAGGAATAACAATGCAACCCTAGAGTTGTAACTGTAACTGTAATTGCACACAGGAAGCAAAAAAAAACAAAGGTTTGAGGTTGGCAATAAGAAAAATGTTTGGGGCTGGAAGAAAATATAAAAGAAAAAAGTATGAGCTAATTAGAGTATCTCAAGGCTGTTTTTCTTATTAGAGATTCAGAAGGCTCCTCTCTCATTGGTGGAACAAGGAAATGTTGGTTCTTCTAGTGTTTTATTGGCTGAACCTCATGCCTTAAAGCACTTCCACCCATTTTGCATGACAAAATGCAAGGGGGGTTCTTATTTATTTTTATTATTTTTTTTTTGAGTATTTAAACTGACCGCTGATATCACATTGACGTCAGCTTGCTGAGGCAGGAGCTCAAGCAAGTTTTGCATTTGGACTTGCCTAGTTTCATGGAGCCCATTTCTTGCGATGGTAATTTTCCTCGGCGGGTGTTGTTTTTGGAGTCTAGGCCCCTTTTGGCCATGACAAAAGGGGATGGGTGGAACTGCTCTTAGGGAATGATTTACTTCAAGATTGACACTTCACTCACTTAATTTTGGAAGTTAGCTCTAAAGTGTTGCTTAGCTACTTCACACCTTAAACAAATTTTCTTGAAGATAGTTTGGTTAATGAAGGTCATTCAACTAGAAGCCCCTAAGTTTGGAGACGGTGACTTCAGACATTCCCTCGAGGCTTTGTTTTGGTTTTCTTTCTTTTAGGCCTGTAAAATGGGCTTGGCCAGGTTCAGTCACAAGCTTCTTTGGCACTAAGGCCCCGTTTGGTTCACGGAACAAATTTGAGGAGAAATCATTTCCCTTATCATTTCCCAAGGGATGAAAAATTCATTTCCCACGTTTGTTGATGCTGGGAAAATAACCTGAAGATATCACTTTATTTCCTTTCCCATGTTTGTTTTGAGTAGGAATGAAAAACAAAATTTGTATAAATTTTCAATTATACCTATATTAAATCAAATAAAAAAAGAATGCATTTAATGATATATTGTAATTCTAAATTATTAATGGCCTGTGTCAGCTTCAGTGGGATCCACCAAAAAATTTATGGGTCCAGGCAATAGCTGAACTGCTATTTGGCCCCAAGTTTGGGTTTTTTCAAATTTTGGCCCTTCATTTTTTTGGTTTGGGAGAGGATTTGGGCTAAAATTTGGGATATTTTGGGTTTGGCCTCATGGGTTGGAGATGGTTTAAGGGCCAAGAACTTTCAGGTTAATGAGGGGCAAATGGATTGGGGATGACCTAAGGGCCTAGAACTTTTAGGCTAATGAGAGACAAATGGGTTGGACCCATATGGCCTTATTAGGGGGATGTTAGCAACCTTTTTTCTAACCTTTTCTTTTGGACCTTTTTCGTTTTCCTCATGACATGTGTCACTTTTCTTACACTTAAAACAATGTCATTAATACATCACACAAGCTAGCCTTTGTTTTCTAAATTTACCCTCATTAAATATTTTGACTTGTATTTCCTTCAATTTATTCAAAAAAAATTTACAACTTCCACTCTCTTCAAACGAACACAACCGTGCAACCCCAAATCCAAACCCTCCCTCTCATTCATTGAGAAAGCCATACCTTGACATCCTCTTTAATGGTCAAAGCACACCCTAAATTAACATTCGCCCAAACAAAATGACATCCACCACCGAGATAGCATATTCAGCAAAACTAAAAACTTGTTAAAGTTGGCCCACCATATGATGCGGAGAAGGACGAAAGAAACAGATGGTTGCAAGGGAGCAGCGAGGAGTTGTTGTAGAAGACCGGTCATCATGTGAATAGTGCTACGTGGTTTGGAGTTTTTAGCATGTTTTGACATGGTTTCAGCTATAATCCAGCTGCCGCTTGTCTCTACATATTACATAGTTTAGTAAAAGAAAATTAACTCAAGGTTGCTAAGAAAGGAAGAACTAAAGTAGAGTAGCTGTATGTCACATCCCGGGATCGGCTCCGCCGTAGCACGATATTGTCTGCTTTGGGCCTCCCCTCTCTGGCCCGCATGGTTTTGTTTCTGGGAGCTCACGAGCAACTTCCCAGTGGGTCACCCATCCTGGGATTGCTCTAGCCCCCAATACGCTTAACTTCGGAGTTCCTACGACTCTGAAGGCAGTGAGCTCCCAAAAGGCCTAGTGCTAGATGGATGCGGGTGTGCACATATAAGGCACATCACCCCCTCTCCGTTGGTTGATGTGGGATCTTACAATCCACCCCCTTAAGGGCCCGACATCCTCGTCGGTACACTTGCACCACACGGCAACCTGGCTCTGATACCAAGCTGACAAGACCCGCCCCGAAATTCTCAAAAACCGGAGAGAATCCCGTCTTGTTACCGACATTTCCCCGATGCCGGGCCCACTTACTAAGGATCGAGACTTTCTACCAAAATTTTGGCAGAGTCTCCCCTGTAAATTGAACATTTCCCCAAAAATTCAGCATGCTCAAAATTCACAGTTTAAGGTACCCAACCAGCAGCATGCTTTAAAGCAAATAAACAGTTTACAACAAAGGCCTCCGGCCTTAAAATCAAACCCTAGCAAGGGCGATAACAGAGCATATCTAATAAATTCAATTACAGCAAAAACAAAGTTAAAGGAAAACAGAATAAAGGAATCCTAAGAAGGCTCAAGGCTCGTGAGCACACGATCCGGCTCAGCTGCGAAGCTCAGTGGACTACTGGCTGGGGGTGCAAAACAGAAAAATGTGAGTGGACAAAAATAAAGTTCAGTTCAGTTCAGTGTAAACCAACATAATATAACCCCACTGTTTAATAAACCAAGCAAGAAATCCGAATGCATCCCAAATCATCAAAATCAAATAAATATTTATATATGTCAAAACCAAACAAATGCCGGATGCCAAGTCTGAAATCCAAACAGAACACTAAACAAACCCACTAATTAAATATTATAAGTCCCAAACCAAACTCTCGAAAGCGTACCCATTGGCACGACCGGCAAGGAAGTATCCTCACTGAAAAACAAGAATGAATGAATAGTTAAATACATATGTAAATATATAAATAATATAAGAGATATATATATATATATATGACCAATACCTAGTTGTACCGGGGAAACAATCCAACCGAGGGATTGTTTGACTAGTTCCCATGGCAGAGTCCTCATGGAGAGTCCTCAATTCACCATGTAACTAGGGAACGAGTCGTCCAACTGGGGGACTAACTCTTAGCCAGCACGTACAGCCGATACCCTCAAAACTCGTACGTCTGTGACCAGTCCTACGTGCGCGGACTACCCAATCAAGGGTCTACAGCAACATCCCATCAAGGATGCTCCGGGTCCCGACATTTCCAAGTATCTCAAGTTTTCGTATCCAAGTTCCAAATCTGGGGAGGTACATAGGGTAGTGCTTATAGCACTCCAAACTGACATTCTATATTCACCACTTTCCAAAATCCCATCTCAACAACCCAAGTACCCCACACATAGCCAAACATGTATAGAAATTCTCAAAATCCATATATACATACTCAAGATACTTAAATATGTCAAAACCTAAATTATATTACCAATACTTTATGAAAATAAAGAATTCAACTATTAAGTATAACATGCATTTCAATAACTATTTAATTCATATGCATAAAATTCTCATTATAAAACCATGCTTATAAGTTGAAAACAAAGTCCACTCACAAGTAGTCCCACACTGCTTGACCCTGAGAGGGTCCCGCCTGTTGCGGAAGCGTGGTGGGCCCATAGCCCACAGGTCCCTAGATCAAAACTAGGCTCTGATACCAAATTGTCATATCCCGGGATCGGCTCTGCCGTAGCACGATATTGTCCGCTTTGGGCCCCCCTCTCTGGCCCTCACGGTTTTGTTTCTAGGAGCTCACGAGCAACTTTCCAGTGGGTCACCCATCCTGGGATTGCTCTGGCCCCCAACACGCTTAACTTCGGAGTTCCTACGACTCCGAAGCCAGTGAGCTCCCAAAAGGCCTCGTGCTAGATGGATGCGGGTGTGCACATATAAGGCACATCACTCCCTCTCCGTTGGTTGATGTGGGATCTTACACTCTAGGCTTGCTTTCTCCTTCAGGAAGGGACTGAAGTTATTTAGAGATTATAGTTTTAGGCTATTGAATCGGGTAAGTTTCTATTGTGATTATAGCTTTGTTCCTTTCCACCAATATAAGCCTCTGAACTGCCTTGGTATTGAACTTCCACTCATATTTCTATTTGATCTTTGTGAAATAAAAGCCTTATTTAATCCCAAATTCATATATGTTTGCCTTCATTTGATTGTAAAGGAACTCATAATTGAACCTTGAATAGCATCTGAACTTGTGGTGAATTCGGACCATCTGAATTGCAGTGTCTGCACCTTCTTTTGGATTAGTCAGAACCTCTGGCCATCTAGTAATAAGGCCCATGCAACTACCATGGGAGTAAGGCCTCATTGGAAACCCTAATGAGAATTTACATAAGTTATCTCATTGTTATTGTTTCTCAGATTTTGACTATGAATCATATTTCAGCCCTTAAATTGTTCAGTTTCATTTTGTGTACTCTTTTCAATTTCACTTTCAAATATTGTATTGTTGTAATCCTCACCCTCGTGGCCTTACATAGTTTCTTAATGAGCTTTGTAGCTCATCATTTTCCCTTCCGTTTCAGATTAGCTCGGAATAGAAATTGGTTCAATTGTGATGTGTTGGATGCATTGTATAAGATCTGTTTGTTATTGGAAGACTTTAGGTTGTAATGTTGTACTATTGAAAACACTACGTGGAAATGGAAATGTTTGTCTTAGATATGGGATAGTTTGATTTGGTAACCTTTGCAGATCCTGGTAGTTCCAATTGAGCAATGTAATGAGTTTGACTTAATTGTTCTTTTAGTGAATTTGAGGGATAACAATTTTCTTATAAATCTTTTAATTAAGCAGCATAATTAATATTAGTAAACTTTTATAAAAATATTGTTTAATAACTTAAATATCAGTATTGGCTACAAAGGCACAAGGAGATGCATATGCACCTCCCCTCGCCGGAAAATCTGTTGGATACCGGAACTTGCCCCTATGTTGGTCTTAGCAATTTATGAAGAAGATGAGCTGAGGGACAAAGGTGGCTGTGTCTCTGGTAAAGAAGATGAGCGTGTATTGTTGCCTAAACAGATGATAAATAGCACTTAGTGTTTTTAGTGAAATGCTGAGTTTCATGTCCAATATATGGGCTCCATGTCAGTGGATTCTAGGGAATACAGATAATGGGCTGAGTTCTTTATTAAACTAGTCTTATAGGCTCCAATAAACATCAGCCTACAAATAAAAAATAATATTTGTAAATATTGCCCACCCAATGGTCTAAGTTTCTTTATTAAACTATTCTTCATGAGGTTTTGCCCACAATGAATCTAAGGGAAGTACTATTGGTTAAAGGCTTATTTATGTACATGCCCCATGTGCTTTCAAACTTGTCTCAAATTACCCCATGTTATTTGAAACATCTCAAAATACCCCATATACTTTTTTAAACTGTCTCGTGTTACTCGTTCCGTCAGCATTAAGAGACTTTTCGTTACTTGGTTTGGGCCCCACTTCTTTTCAATCGCTTAACATTAGAGAATAAGGGTTTCTCAGTTTCAGAAAAGGGGAAAGGCGGTATTTGGGTGAGAAGGGGAAATTTGGAGAAGAAGGCTAGGGCTTATCAAAATCTGAGGTGGGGTTTGGATTTTGGGAGAATCTGGAGAAGAAATCACGGGTTTATAAAACTCTTAGGTGGAGTTTGAAATTGGGAGATTATGGAGTAGAAGATTAGGGTTTATGAATCTCTGAGTCGAGTTCGGATTTGGGAAAGAGGGAAGGGGTTCGCACGATTTGGGAGAAAATGGGAAAGGGGGATTTCAGATTTGGAGGTTCAGCTAGTTCTTCTCTCTGTGAATACTGACTGAATTGAAGAAGAGATGGAAACAGGAGAAGCAAGGCATGCCCAATGGTGTCATTGTGGGAAGTTAGCACGGATGCAGACTCCGTGGACCACTTCAAACCTAGGGAGGAGATTTCTAGTCAGCCCAAAGTCAAAGGTAAGAATGTTTAAGATCAAATTTTCAGTCATTGTTTTGGGCATCACAAATTGATAGAGTTCTTATTAATGAAATTTTCAATCATTGATCAAATTGATCAAATTTTCAGTCATTGTTCTTGGTTGATACAGGGAAGTGGTGAAAAGGATGTAGGTTTTTTTAGTGGTTTGATGCAGAAATGTGTGAGCGTTTAAAGTCTCTGATACCTGGTTTGCTGAGGAAGATTGATAGGGTGGAGTAGGAAAATGCAAAGATTCAAGCAAAGTCAAAAATATTGTGGGCTGCTATGTTGCTTTCCTGGTTGGTGGTGTTTGCCATGAAGATGAATTAGGAGGAATTAGGGGAAATTAAGAGTAATATGTTCTGTAATTTGGTGGGTGTAATGTGATTAAGAAGCCTGGGCTACTTGAGACTAGTAGCAGTAGTTTAGTAAGCAATGTAATTTGAGAACAAATTAATGCTAATGTAATGTAATGTAGCAGTAGTTTAGTGGGTGTAATGTAATGTAATTTGGTGGGGAAACAGTGTAATTTGTTTTGAGTTTTATTAGTAAGCATTAGTTCATTGTAATTTATTTAGAGTTTAGAGTTTTCTTTGTACTGTGATATGAATGGAAATCAGTAATAGGTTACAAATGATGACATACTGATAAGCATCATACCAAAAGCAGGTTACAACCATATCTTGTTCATTGGATACCAAAAACAGGTTACAAAAACAAGTTACTCATAAGCATATCTTGTTCATGCCATATCAAATGGTTACATCTCAATACCTTATCAATATAAGCACAACACCAAAACAGGTTCGAACCATCACATTACATATCAAATGGTCAATTACATCTAAGTACCTGACTCAAAAACCTTGACAGACATGAAAGCTTAATAAAACCAACCATCACAAACATCAATAATCCCACAAACCAACAACCCAATTGCAACCATAATCAAACCACAACATTCAAACCATTCAAAAAGAGTTTATCCTAATTCAAAAATAGGTTGCAAAAGTTCAACATCATCACATCTAAGGATGAAAAAATGATCTTTGACAAAATGGCTCCTCTATTAATCTTTCATCCTCCTGCTACGTTGTTGTACTCGACATAGTTTGGCAGATTGAGATGAATCATATGTTTAAGAAGCCTGAGCTGCTTGAGATGGTTAGGATTGAGAAGCATGAGCTGCTTGAGATGGTTGGGATTGAGAATCCTAGGCTACTTCAGATGCCTGGGATTGAGAAGGCCATTGGGAACCACTTGCTTGTTTCCTTTGCCTTCGTTGCATACCTTGTTGTCCGCTACTTTGCTCTCCACCATCTCTCCTTCTTATCTCTGCATTAAACCATGGCACTATTGTGGCCCGAGAAATTGCTTCCATTTGATGTTTCAAAGCAAGACCTTTATCTGCCTGAGCGAATAGAGCATCCACAGCATCTATTAAACCTTTTTGCTTGTCAGTCATAAATACATAACCATGGCTATTCCTAATATTCAGATCACCACTCAATAATTCTAAAAACCACAGCCATGTTGAATTTCTCTCAATCTCTACATATGCATAGGCAAGTGGAATTATTCCGTTGTTTGCATCAACTCCCATTGCTAAAAGTACTTGCCCAGAGTGAGGCCCTTTGACATGACACCCATCCAAGAAAACCACAGGCCTACAACCATCTAAAAACTCCTTCTTGCAGGCTGCAAGACAGATGTAAATCCTTTGAAACCATGGCCTATCACCTTCCATTTCAGATTTAATGAAAATTGTACTTCCCACATTTCTCATTCTTAACTCATGACAATAATCTCACAATACTTCATATTGTTTACTGTAAGACCCCTCTACAATGTCAACTGCCATGGCTCTTGCTCTGTACACAGTGGCTCTAGATGGTCTGTAACCATAGTCTTGGTGAACTTGCTCTGCAAAAGAAAAAGCAGTCCAATTTGGATTGAGCCTTAACTGCCCAGAATATCTTTTAGCCAACCAGCTAGCAATGGCATGTATATTTTTACTCCTCTTACTACGAATATGTGTAGGATACCACTAACACTTGAAGCGTGGATAACAAAATAACAGCCCTTTTCACATACTACTCTTATTTTGTTACGGTCATTATTCATAAATATCAACTCCCTTCCATAATTAATGGAATATATCCTCATAGCTTTTCTAAACATCTCGGCAATTGCAAACTGTAAACCCACTTTGAAACTTGGGTTTGCCATATCAATTTCAGGTTCGAAATCTTCACCTTTTGGCTTCATCTTCACTTGAAGAGCTACTTGGGCAGGTAAGTGTAGGTGACCCTTCTCCACTGTCTTACTTATCATTTTCCACTACATTAAGATCAATGTCATTACAACTATGATCCGCATAACCTTCAAACCACTTATCATCATTCTTCAATAAGTCAATCTCTTCATCATTCTGTGCATAGTCACTGTCTTCAAAGTCTGGATCACTGCTATTATCATCCTCAAATCAAGAATATTCTAGATCACTACTATCATTCCTCACTTGGCTAGAAATTAGGCTCACTGCTTTCAAGTACAAAACTATCACCCTACTATTACTTTTAGGTGCCGTGCTCATACAAGCTAAAAGCGTACTATCTGATACTATTTGAATGAGTCTATCAATTCCAAACTCTTCACCATAAAAACTCACATCATACCCATCATCATATCCCAAATATTTAGCCATTCCAAATAGTTCTAACATGGACATATAGTCAACCTCACAATAATCAAACAAACTGACTTCACCACCCAAATAAGATCATTCACTGTCCCTTCCATTTTTTACTAGTTTACCTCCATGGAAAAAAACTTAAATGTAACAACCTCGTCAGCATCTTTATCTGTGTAAGAGGAAGATTTGCTTAACAAACTGACAAAGGTAACAAAGACAAAACAAAAAACAAGGACAATACACAGACCACACAAGGACCGCACAAGGACCACCCAAGACCAGCACAGAGTAAAAAAGTATACAAAAAAATTAAAAAAACTCCAACAACAATTCAATGCACATGCCAACAAGAAGAAAAACGAGTGAGAATGGATCCACTTACATATGGGTTAACAAACTCCAGATTCACTAAGCACCACCATCTTTGCACTTTCTAGCCTTAAAGTCCAACGCCAAACAGTGATTTCTTCTCCAAATTCTCCCAAAATTCAAACCTCACCTCAAATTTTGATAAGCCCTAGCCTTCTTCTCCAAATTTCCCCTTCTCACCCAAATACCGCCTTCCCCTTTTCTGAAACTAAAAAACCCTTATTCTCTAATGTTAAGTGATTGAAAAAGAAGTGGGGCCTAAACCAAGTAATGAAACGTCTCTTAATGCTGACGGAATGAGTAACGTGAGACAGTTTTAAAAAGTGTATGGGCTATTTTGAGACGTTTCAAATAATAGGGGGTAATTTGAGACAAGTTTGAAAGCACAAGGGACATGTACATAAATAAGCCTTGTTTAAATTGTAGAAATTTTTTTTTCTTTGAGCTTTTAACCTTTTAAATACTACACCTCCCTTGAAAAATTTCTAAGTCTGCTAGAGAATATCGAGTCGAGTCAAACTATCTATGGGCTTACAAATCACGACCCATGTCTTACACTAAGCCAGCTCATAGCCCAAAAAATAAGATCGAATTCATGCTAGCCCATCGAGCTTGGGCCATTTTTACATGCATACTTTATTTTCCCGTTAAGAAAAAAAAACATTTATGGGGTAGTAAATTAATGCCCGAAATTATTTTTTAAAGTATGTTCATATTGTGTATTTGATTAGGAAAAAAAGATTATGTCAATTAATTGGAAAAATAAATTTATTATGTTTTTAAATGTATGTATTTGATATCTTATAAAACTCAATATATACATAATGTAATGACCCAAACCTAAAATTTATATTTAATTAGTAATTTATTATGAGGAAAGACAATTTTGCCCTTGGAATAAATTATTAACGCAAAGTTGACTTTTTGACCGAGAAGGAATTTGACAATTCCACATACACCGTTGCGTAGAGCACGACGAAATGAGTTCGTAGACACGAAGTGGGCTCGAACCGAAGCTTTAACGAAGAAAATACGGTTAAATGATCACAAGGGGCAAAATGATAAATTAGAAAAATCAGATTTTTTTTTATATAAAACCTCATCTCTCTCTCTCTCTCTCTCTCTCTCTCTCTCTCTCTCTCTCTCTCTCTCTCTCTCTCTCTCTCTCTCTCTCTCTCTCCCTCCGTCGCGAACTTCCCCCCCCAGACAATTTTGTTTTCTTCAATCGCCGTCGCTGCCACAGAGCACCACCGGCCACAAGACCGGTCTTGTTCGAACCGCCACCACCTCCTCTTCCCTCTCCGATCACTCTCAGCCCGTGGAACTGCCGGCGCTGGCCGGAAATTGCAGAAAATCGATCAGTTTTGTCAAAACTTCAAACCGTTCGTTCTCCTTCAATTCTCCTCCAAATTTGTCAAGTAAGGTATGGATTTCTACCTATTTTCCATGCTCTAGCTGATGGTTGGATATGTTTGCATCAATTTTGACCGTAACTAGCTCAGTTTTCAATTTGGAATTCGGCCGATTTTTAGCCTCCGTGTTCGGCCACTTCCGGTCAGTTTTTGGGGTAGGTCCAAGAACAAAAGTGATTCCAAATATGTTGTTATACCTAGGGTAGGAGTTTGGAGCCGTAGTTTTGAGATTTTCCGGCGATGCGTAATCGTTTTGGACACTCATCGCTGCTGACGATTGAAGCTGGGCTTCTAACTACTATAACTATAGGTGGACTTTTCTCCCAACTCCTGCCGGCGCGTGTGGCGGCACGTGGGCGAGGGTAGTGCAGTGGCACTGTGTATTGATGCGATCCTTAGGTTGTCACAAGCACGTAGGAATTCACGGATCTCAATTTGGATACCGTTTGAGCCTCGAACGGATTTCCATATTGTGCGTTTTCTGGGTTAAATACGGTTGAGCCGTTGGATCGTAATCTTTTTCAGATATGTTACTCTAGATAATTTCAGAATCGTGTAGGATTCGACGGATTGTGAATCGGAGTCCCGGATACTCCGAAATCGCGAACCCTAGGGCTAGGTTTTAGAAAATATGCGATTGCACGATCGTGATCAATCCGACCGTCCGATCGACACCAATACCCTCTGGACATGTGTCCTAGATATATTGGACCTTCTAGCGGCTTCCGGATCATATTGTGAGGTCATGGACCCGTGGGGTCTCGGATTGACTTTTTGGGACTTTAACGCTTTTTGAGTCCCAAGATACCGCTAAACTATCCCACGTGGAAGGAAAGCTTTTATGGGCATAGGGATAACTTTAAATTGACGCACGTACTTTTAGGAGCCGGGGGTAGGGTTTTTAATTTAATACTATATTGTATTAATAGAATATTATGGTCATTAAATCAGGCACCCGGACACCAGTTGACCCGCAGAGGGACCTTCAAGAGGTCCAGCGAGCTCGGACTATCAGTGAGTGGACTCTTTGTTTTAATAAATGAATTTAAGTAGTTCAGCTTCAGTTATAAGCTGTTTTATTCTGTTAAATATTTTATGTTGCATGCTGCCGAGTGAAATCTCCTTTAAAGAATATAGGAAAAGATATTCTCGTTAATTATCAGATAAATGGCAGCAGAATTTTACAGGTTACAGGAATTTAGTTATCCAGCAGATTTTCTTTAGAAATTTTTATATTTTCCTAAATCACCTTGTACCCAGATATTAAATGTTGCCTTTGGATTATATTGGTAGCCTTCGGTTTAGTCAGCATGCTTGACAGTTTCCCTACGAGTTCCTTGGTACTCGAACTCGTGTGGAGCGAGTAATGCGGATAAAGGTGGACTACGGTCCCCTGAATCCTGCGAGTTGCGGCTCGGATTGACTTTGTGTCACCGAGACTTGCGAGTATGTGTCACCTATGGTGATGCAAGGAATTGACGGATATAAAGAATTGACGGAAATAAGGGTACACATAGGTGATAGTTTTAAACTGTTTTCAAAATGTATAATTATATACATGCATTGATTTCAGAAATAAAGAAAATAAACTAGTTTGTATAACTGTTTTTACAGTGGGGTTAGTATGTTCATATGCTATTTTTCTAAACTTTGTTTTGGGTCCACTCACCCCTTTTGTTATTTTGCCCCCCCCCCCAGGCAGTAGACGTGCACAGGAATCCACCATCGGGCCGTTTCCCATCTTCCGCGCCTTTCTTTTGATGTAGGATTTTTGTTTTGTAAAAGGATTCACTCCTTTGTAAATTCTTAGTAGTCGCTCTGATGTTTTGCCCTAGACTGAGATTTGAACTGTTGGAATGTATAGATATGTATGCTGGCAGTTGGTTGTATATATATATACTTGTTTTGGCAGGTGTAACTGATTTGGTATTGAGCCAGTTACAAAGGAAACTCTGCCGGTTTTTCGGTAGACGTTAACCTTATTATTTTATCATGTCTTATATAGAAGGGCAAATAGGTCATTTGTGCCCGACATTTGCCAGGTGTCGGTCACGCACAGGGTCTGGCTCGGATTCCAAAACGGAATTTGGATCGGGTCCTGTCACATAAGCTCGTTTCACAAAAAAAAAAAAAATACAATATTGTTTATGAAATAACTTATTCTGGATTTAATTTTTTTTAAAGGAAATATATCCCGTAGGAGCATATAAAAAATTTAAATACAAATCATGACAACTAACTTGACACAAATGAGGTTAATGATAGTCCAAAAAAAAGAAAAAGAAGAGGTTAATGATCCATAATTATAGTATTAAAAAAAAAAAAAAAAAGGATGGTGTTCTTCACCCTCTAGTTTTATATATTTCCACTCCTCTCCTTACTTTCATACTTTTTTTTAATTAATGAGGAAAAATAGAATTTGAATTTAAGACATGTTCCAACGATGGAAAGAAAAAAAAAATCACTAAACCGAAGTTAGCTGATTCTTTACTTTTATACTTTAATAGTTGAAACTTGAATAAATAAAAGCAAAATGAAAGCATAAAAGCACTAAGGAGGGGTGCAAATGTAAGTGTAAAGAATTTGCATGGTATGAAAATTATAATATTTGGACAAGGTTTAAGTTATTCATGTGTCTTTAGCTTACAAAGGTCACTTTAGAAATGACAAGTTGTATTAAAGGGTTTGAAGAATACTTTCATGTCAATCACAAATGCTTTTGTTATGTGACTAAACAACTTTACTCAACCTAACGATCAATTTAATTGTCACTCTTATATATATTCGAAGGATTGCAAGTGGATCCACCGCACACATGATTTCCGAACTTTAGATTTATCTTTAACTATATATGTAAAACATAAAATCAAGAATTAATTTTTTTTGTTTCTGTTGAATTATTTGTATGTAGGGCTTTTTAATTTTTTTTTTAATTTTTTTGTTGCTTCATGCTTCTAGAATCTCAAGACCGACACTCATAAGTGACTATCATTCCTAACCATGGGCATTCATCTTAAAAGTCAACTTTTAATTAATTACAATTTACAAGTATGATTTGTTGTGGTTAGTGTTGACCAATAAATTAATGTGTTGGTTTTTCTTGTACTATTTTACCTAACACCTAAACGTAGTAGCAGCTAGAGCTTAAGGCAACCAAAGTCCTCTCTTTTGCTTTTACACAACCATAACTGTTGGCTGAATTTATAAAGAGATAGAATTATAGCTATTTGGTGGTTTAACGATTATTTCCTTTTCATAAATATATTCTTATCATCATTATATGACACGTATTTATGAGCATAATTATAGTTAACTTTTTGCTTTCTACTATGGACACGTAAGTATTGAGAAGGGTGATTATCATATACCTTAGGTTAAAGTGGTAAGCAAAAATACTTCCGTTCATTTAACTCACAGTACAGTCGACAGTTGAAGAGAAAAAATAAACCACAAAATGAGGCACACCAATAAGTGTGAACCAATTAAAAGCACTTTTGTGTTGCATATTAATTGATGAACATGGAGATGTACAGCATGGGTAGGACCATTGGACCATCTAATTAACCTGCAAGTTACTGAGATCACCCATTGAGAGAGTTTGACTTTTTTTTCCAAAATTTATTTGCCCTACCTTTTTTTCAATCTTCTTAGGTTGTTTGGTGACAAACTCAACTCAAGTGTGGTTGTTATGTAATGCCATGTTACTTTAGGAACGCAAATCCTATGTTCTTCTTGTTCTTTTTTCTTTTTCAATCAAAGAAAAACAATTCACCATTTAAGCTTTAAGGTGCAAACCCAACCCCAACCCCCAACCAAATAATAAAATACAAAAAATAGTGTATATACCCTAGCTTGTCAATGGCATTTATAAATTTTCAACATTCAAGTTTTGTTGTTGAATAATAACTAAGTGATAGAGGAGAGTTGGAAGATGATAGATGGGTTTTTTCTAGCAAACTGTAAGGATTTTGAGTTTATATCTAATTTTCTAAAATATATATATATATATGTTGAGGGATTCCTTAAATAATTTTATTTGAGGGACACCTTTCATGATACTCTACAATTTTTTTTTCAACGATCCAAACCATCTAATTTTTCAAGTCTTCATTCATAGATCATCTTTGCAAAAAATCAGACAAATTGAAAATAATTAAGGCATCTAATTGAAAACAACAAAATAGACGAACATGGTGCTTCAAGAAAAGACTAAAATAACAATCATCTAATTGAGTGGTCAAATGGTTTTGAATTCAAATGATTTTTTGCAGAGATGATCATTGAGGGAATATCTAAAAATTAGATGGTTCGGATCATTAAAAAATAAAATGTGATGAGCCCTACAAAAATCGTATCCCTCAAATAAACTTATTTGATAAATTCCTCAATTGAAACTCACTATATATATAATTTTAATTGTGAATCATGAGATTATATTACAGAGTAGGGCCAAACAAATACTTAGTATCGTATTTACTTGCTTACTAGTTGGTGCTTGAGCAAATAGTGACATATTTATTTTAATTGGAATAGAGGAAGTTAGGCATAGGGGCATGTACTGAATGGTGCAGGATCAGCTTTCACTCCCTAGTCAATCTAATTCATAGTTTTCTCAAGTATTGGATTACAGATTGTAATGTGAAATCACATACTTTGTTATTGGATATTATTAAACGAACCTTAAAATTAATTGAGTGCACCCTATGATCTAAGTACACCCTAGTATTTAAATTAAAATATAAAATTAACTAAGTACGCCCTATTTAACTACCAAAAATACCACTGATACACCGTAATACACTCTATCACACAATACCAAACCCATTCAAAAGCTGGCTGCAGTTGTTTGCGAAGGGGGGACCATACTGATAAACTCTGCAATGCCTGGAAAGTTGAATCCCTCAATCATTATCCAAGAATACTAGGTAGCAGGACTTATGTGTCTTATTGCATTCATATCAATAATGTATGATTAAGAGTCCTGAGACTGAGACTGAAAATCATAGTGAAGCAGTGCGATAAGATTGCTTCATCTTCCAATATTGGGTAGTTGAATTCCCAGATCCCTGTTCACCCATTGCAATTCCTCTCAATAATATTTGGTTAATTGAAAATCATGGCATGTATTTGGTGATCAGCAGTTTTGATCTCCAACGTTTGTATACCATATTATATTATACAGCTCTATTACAAATAAATATTTAGTTGAAGCATACTTTTTTCGTTTGCCTGCTTGTTCGATCTTTATTGATTTCATTGCTTTATATCTTTGAGACGGAAAAAATGGGACACTATGAACAACATACAAACACAAAGTAGTTACTTGTACGTCTTAGTTATCAATTATGGACCATATTTTCCTTTTGATGCCTCCAACACTTTTCGCATTATACTAACCATTCATTGCTATTGTTAATTTGCTATTTTCGTAGAGTTTTCGCTTACGTTTGATTAGAGTTGAATATGGTGAGTAAGGTGTATTTATTAAAATTACATTTGTTTCACAATTCAATATGTCATTTGTCGTCATTTTATATTAAAGTAAATTAGTAATTCAAGAAATAATTTGATAGTAGAATGTACTCAGTTAATTTGAGAGTTCATTTAACAGCACCCGTGTCATTAAATTTGTACGTATTAATAAATGCATAATATAATAGAAAAGAGTACTGCTCAATTTAATTTTACTTCTAAGGTCAATAATGTTTAATGCGTTGAGAAATTTCTTTCTGTAGTCATAATTTTTTGCGGCTACTGATTTGCATCTCTTAACTAGATCATCGTAGGCACTGCCAAAATAAATTCTTAGAGATAAAATAAAACAAAACCAAAATAAAATCTGACTGTAGATAAGTATGAAAATAGAGTGGCGGGATATTCTTCTTCCCCCC
>NC_034011.1:8203493-8289999 GCF_000346465.2 Prunus persica
AGATATCAAAACGGGTTGGGGTAAATATAGGGATCAAGAAAAAAGTGCTGGTTACAAGTGACCAAGCCTTTGAAAAGAAAAAAAAATTAAAATTCGTTTGATCATAATATTCACATTGGTTCATCAGAAAAAATAGTCTCACATCTTGAGCTTTTGTTTACCTTAAAAAAGAAAATTAGTCTGACATCGCGCCATCACACAATATACAATATGGCTTTGAATATGTGTTTCGTCGATCGATTTAACCAAAAGTAAATGAAGTCCTTGGTAAAAAGTAAATGCTATAGCGCCCAGTGAAATTTCTGCCTCTGAAATACAGCAGAGAGTCTATTGCAGCCAGTCTGGCTCTTAAACACATCACAAGAGTAGTCAGCTGCCGAAAGAGCCCCCCCCCCCCCCAAAAAAAACTGTACCAGGGATATGAATAACCAAACAGTACAAAAGTTTCGCATGGAAAATATATATAATAATTTTAAAAAATAGTAAAAATTAAATAAATAAATAAGTGATGACGATATACAATGATGGAGGAAAAAACAAGATAATCACCCAAACAAGAAGAGATAGAATTAAAGGGAGTTAGTTTATAAGTTAATCAAGGGTGATTAAGCTCATGACTCATGAACCTTCTAGTCTATACATACATATATATATATATATATATATAATTGCATGATTTATATAAATAATTAATAGGCAAAATGGAGAGAAAGTGCTATCAATTTTCACAGCACCCAAAAGAACAAGTGAGGACAAGAGGTAAATGGGTAGAAGCCGCTTAGAGACGGCCACAAAAAGACTCTTCTCATCAGCCGGCTCAACAACACCTTCTATTTTCTCATCCCTTTAACCCTAAATTAATTCCAAAACCAAATCCTTTTTTTTTTCTTTCTCTTCTTTCTTTTTTTGGGCCAAGAAAATGGAACACAATTTGCTCTCCCTCCATTATATTATGTCATTCCTTCAAAACCCTTCTCACTTATATTATACCCTAGTCACACCCATCTAACTCTCTCTCTCTCTCTCTCTCTCTCTCTCTCTCTCTCCTTCTCTCTTCTCTCTTTCCTTTTTCTGTCTTACTCTCCTTGTTCTTTTGGACTCTTAGGCTGAGAGAGTTTAATGGCGAAAACCTCACAGCAAAACCAAAAGAACACTGCAAGCTCTAACAACAGCAACACCAACAACACCAATAGTACTGCTACAACAAAAGTCAAGCGGACGCGTAAAAGCGTCCGCCGTGACTCTCCGCCTCAGCGGAGCTCCATTTACCGGGGAGTCACAAGGTAATTATTTAATACATATTCATGGATATATCCATAAACTAAGTTCGTTCGTAGTTTTTGCCTTCTGTCTCTGCTTTTTTCTTGTTTTGGAGTTGGGTTCTTTCTCATTTCTCTTTTTACATATCGGAGTGATTAATGTTGAATACTTGTTTAAGGCACCGATGGACGGGCCGATATGAAGCTCATTTGTGGGATAAGAATTGCTGGAATGAGTCCCAAAACAAGAAAGGAAGACAAGGTTCTTAATCTCTTCTCTTGGTTTTCTTTTTGCTTCTTCCATTTTTAGTACAATTAAGCTATTGGGGTTAACATTTTTTCTTGTGTCAATTTTCTGCTTGGTGTTGCTGATGATGATGATGATGATGATGATGGAATTAATCCCAACTCAAATAATGCAGTTTATCTAGGTGTGTCCCATTTGAAAACAACTCTTCATGGAAATGAAAAGCCATTATATATATAAATTCTTCTTTATTTTACTGCCCTTTAATTCATTTTATCTTTTAATTTTTAAAAATAAAAAATAAAATTGGTTGGGCAAGGAAGTGAATCATTTAATATGGGATATTGCATTTGTTAGGAGCATATGATGATGAAGAAGCTGCTGCACGTGCTTATGACTTGGCAGCATTAAAGTACTGGGGACAAGATACAATCCTCAATTTCCCAGTATAATTTTTTTCCTCTCTGAAATTGGATTTGGTGGATCTTTGATTAATTAAAACCAGTTTTACATTAATCAATGTTATTATCATGAAATTAACATTAATTTTTACTAAATTATTATTAATTAATTGCAGTTGGGCACTTACCCAGAAGAGCTCAAGGAAATGGAGAGCCAGTCGAAAGAAGAATACATTGGATCATTGAGGAGGTGATAAAAAAAATAGTACCTCTGCTGGGGATATAAATATTAGAGATGTTAAATTGTTATTTATCAATATTTTTTAAATTAATTTACAGGAAAAGTAGTGGATTTTCTCGTGGAGTTTCAAAATATAGAGGCGTAGCAAGGTAATTTTCATTAATTTCATATTCAATTATGTCAGTAGATTTTATATATTTACACCAATATTTAAATTTTATGTTTAAATTGCTTTCACTTGGCTTCTTTTACATCCACTTGGGTTAAAAATAAAATAAAATAAAATAAAAAAGGCACACGTAAGCAAAGATGCTAAGTTGCCAAATGGCTGTCACAATCTATGTATGTATTGGTAATTTTGCACCACTTACTTTATTGAGGTAAAGTGAGTTTTAAATTTTGGCGTTTCTTAAATAGATTCATTCTAATGTGCAGACATCATCATAATGGAAGATGGGAGGCTCGAATTGGCAGGGTTTTCGGTAACAAATATCTCTACCTTGGAACATATGGTAATTCTCACTTTTTACCGCTTATTTATGTATTTAATTCTATATCCAAAAAGTAATAATGAAATTATTATTTTGATTATCTGTTAGGAAACTTTGGGGTGAAATGTTTTAAAAAAAAAAGAATCTTTTTGGTTAAATAATGGATTAAACTTTATTGCATGGCCTTACCTAAACCCCAGTTATTCATTTTTTAAATGCCACGTGGCAAGATGTAAGGCAGCACACGTCGTGAATGTAGTCCAACAACTAACACCAAATAAATAAATGTTGTGGCATAGAAAGATGTCCACCACATAAATTCATAATGAAAAAACCCCACATGGGCCCAATATATAACAGGATAAAGAAAACAACGAAAACATGAAATCAAATCTATTAGTTGGGATGTAGATCACCTAACCTCAACTGCCTATGCAGCTATTCAAAATTTCATTCAAACTTTTCTCAAAACAAAACAAAAAAATACAAACCTTCTACCAACATCGGCTAGCAAATTAAATTCTTGAATTTAATATTCCTCCTCCTTGGGATCCCACACAAATTACGTACACTTTGAATTATAATATCGTTTTCAATTTTGTTTTTGGCAGCTACTCAAGAAGAAGCAGCAACAGCATATGACATGGCAGCCATAGAGTACCGTGGACTTAATGCTGTTACAAACTTCGACCTTAGCCGTTACATCAAGTCACTATGCCCAAATAATCAAAATGTTCCTAACAACGCTCAACCAAACCCTAATGATGACCTCGTTCCAATGCAGAACCCTAATTCGAAATTAGGGTTAGGGTTCATTCCTAATTACCACTCGAGTTCTAGTAGCGCTAGCGAGTCAACGGTAGCTTTGTCACGGCCAGGAAATGGTGCCTCAGCGTCATCGGCATTAGGACTTCTTCTACAATCCCCTAAGTTCAAGGAAATGCTTGAGAGAACCTCAACGTCGTCGACAGACTGCTCGTCGACGCTTTCAGTCCCAGACATACCACGCCGGAGTTTTCCTGATGACATTCAAACTTATTTTGATTGCCAAGACTTGAATAGCTACGCCGAAGGAGATGACATCATTTTTGGTGACTTACACTCGTTTGCTTCACCTGTTTTTCATTGTGAACTTGATGCCTGATGATCCACAGAGTAACAAGGTTGAACATGTAACAAGCCTGTCCGTATATGATATGGAAATTAAATATTTTCATCTTCTTGTGCATATGAAGGTAAGGATATGGTGGTTGATAGAGAAGACAAAGGATGAAGATTGATGCTAAGAATGATCTTGGTAGACGCTTCTCTTCTTTAATCTAAGGATATGAGGAAAAAGAGAGTTTGCTAATTGTTGTTGTTATTGGTTCATTTTCATAGTGTAGATAGAGATGAATATAGACATTCATTTATCAAAATATTTCATTCAATAAGACATGTTCAAACTGGCATTTAAGAGCCGCACTCCTATTTTCCCTTCTACATATATGAAATATCTTTATTTCCATTACCTTATTGTCTTTCATCTATAGGGTCATACCAATTAGTAAAGTGAGACCTATACTTGTGCATTTAGACATGTAGGGCGTGCTCCCAAGTTCTAACACAACTCATCACATTTATGATGTAATACAATGAGAAAATCGAAAGTCGAACTCTTATTATAAGTAATTTGAAATAACAACAGAACAAATGTTCTAATTATATATCGGCCCTAGACGCGTTTAACTGTACCTTGTTAAAGAAGTAGATACAACTTACAATTTGACATTTTGTAAACCATGTTAAAGAAGGACATACAGCTACACATTAGCTAGCTTTTGCAACATTAGACAGCGATTGAAGAGAATGCAAAGTTTTATGATTGGAAGACCAATTTCCCTCTGAGATCTTCTTGTTCTCCAATAGGGCCCCATGTACGTCGTACGGGCCATAGGAACATGGTCGTTAGAGGTTGGGAGCTATAAAAGTTGACGGCAAAGCCAAACCCCATGCGCATATAATTTAATCACTTGGAGGTGGGAGGGAAGGTTTTGACTTTCATGTCTTTTATATGTTGTCACAATTTATTATTATGAACAATTAGGTTATTAGGCACCGAACCGAAGTCATATACTTGCGTATGCAGATTCAAATTATTATTATTTCAATTAATTATATAATTATAGAGTTTTAAATGAACATTAATTAATTACGATGAATTAATTTTTTTCTATTAATTATATAATTATAGAATTTTAAATGAACATTAATTGATTACGACGAAAGAAAAAAAGATTCTGTTTACAGTTGATTATATAGTTGAGCAGATTCAAAGTAAAGTTAATGGATTAATTGGCACGACCAGTTTTATGGTTGAGCAGTAAAGGTCCAATTCCACCGATATGTAGCTCTTGATTTTGACTTTTGTGCACACAAGTTCAGAATTATGGTAATTAGTAATGGAATTTCCTTCATGCTTTTTATTTTTAATTTTATTTTCAAGTTATATGTAGGACCACTGAGAAGGAGGTGCCTGCCCCACCAACGGGGAAGCACAAGGACTTTGAGAGAGAATTGCATGCAAAAGAGGGAACTTGCCCAAAGTTGAAAACTGAAATCTTATATAGCATTTATTCATGTAAGCAAGGTTTAGATTCCATTTTTTTCCTCTCCTCATATTATTTGTATGTAATGGCGGATTCATGAATTTTTCAGAAAATGTGCAATATTTAAAAGATTAAATATTTACTAGGGATTCAGGCAAAGTTCTGGATTCAAGTCTTAACATTCATAGTGTATTAAAAAAAAAGAGTAAAAATTCAAAAAATAATTTAAACAACCAAATGCCTACAAAATTTAAACAATACTAATGTCATGCATAATTAAAATAAATAAGAGTTTTACGACTATAACTAATTTACTATAGTCTATATGGAATATCAATTAATATGAACAAAATTCAAGTCAATGACACAATTAGTTTACCAAAATTCATATTAGATATGAACAAAATCCATGTCAATTACATAATGAATCTAACAAAAGTCAATACTAATTAATCTAACCAAAAAGCACATGTGATTTGGAGGTCATGAGATAAAAGTACACGTGAATAAAAGTTCGGGGTAATTTTCGGTGAATTTTTCAGCACGCATATGAGTTTCTAATGAATTTTTTAAGTAAGGTCAATCAGAAATTGACATATGTCTGCTTGCTATTGAACCATTTAAAAAAATCAAAATGAGAAGTGCTGGATTGACTCAGCTTCAATTCTAGAAAACCTTCGAAAATTCATAATTTTGGTTGTGGGGCTCCGATTGACGAATTGTGGGGCTCCGATTGACGAACCGTGTTCTCCTACATGCTCGTGAGATCAAGCCCAACAATTTAAGGTAAATATTTAGGGTCTCACACAGCAGCAAACAAAACAACTTCTTTGAGGCATTTAGTTGAACAAGTGGTGGGCGCTAGCAAAGGGGCAAATCCCCGGAAACTTTGGCCATGGTCGCTAAGGTATAATTTGTTGGTGAGATAGATATCCTAGTCTTATTAGGATATTTCTTTCTTATTCTATTGGGTTTTTATTTATTCCTTTTTTGTATAGATATTATGTAATTAGGACTTCTTCTTATTTCCGAATATAACCCTACTAGGGTTTGTAACCTTGTATTATAAATGCCTCCTTTCGGAGAATGAAATATATCAGAAAATATTCTACCCATATTGTTTAACTTGGTATTAGAGCCGGCTTTCTGGTGACCTGTGTGTGTTGTGCCCACTCTTGTTCTACTGTGTGCCCTAATTCCTTTCAGGATTCTTATACCCGTGCCAATGTTGTGTTTGTCGTATCTGCTTCGTATCGTATTTTTTTTTCGCTGCTATTATAGGCGATGATTCCAAAGTCGTGGTGAGTGCTAGTGCATCTGCAACAAAGGAGGAACGTCCCTCGCGTGATTACTCTACCCCGATTACTTCTGACAAATTAGATGGCTCCAATTATGCTTCTTGGTCTCGTGGTGCGTGTATTACAATTACTAGTCGTCGTATGGCAAGTTGGATCAATGGGAAGAAGCCTGCTCCGTCTTCAGATTCTGCTGCTTATGCCAAATGCGAAGAAGATAATTGCCTGGTGCAGTCACGGCTTCTCAAATCCATGACTAATCCAGTTTATGCCTTGTTTGAACATGGTGATACTGCTTTTGATATATGGGAGGCCGTCCGGAAGACCTATACTGTGACTCAGAATAGTTCTCAGTTGTTTCAACTCTGACGGCAGTCCATACTTACATGTCATAATGGTGAATCTGTCAAAGTGTTCTATGAAAAATTCCATGCTATCTGGCAGGAGATTGATTGTCTACGTCCATATGAGTTTAGTTGTGCTGATGATAGGGCTCGTCGTCTAAAAGAAATTGAAGCCGATTGAGTTTATGATTTTTTTGGAGGGCTTGATCCACAGTATGATGGTGTCCGTAGCTGTATCCTTGCTTTTAGTCCTGTCCCGCCCCCTCTCAAGGCCTATGCCATGGTCATGGAGGAAGACACCTATCAGTCTGTTATGCTTGGAGGAGGTTTAATGGCCCTCAAAGTTGACCCAGCACGTCAACGACCGGTCGCACAGCACGACACGACTGGTCGCTCTTCATCTAGAAAATTTTCTTCTTCTGCTGGGTCTCGTCCTTCTAGCTCTACCCCTAACTTTCTTGACGGTCCTCCTAAATGTCGTCATTGTAATGGGAATCATTACCTCTGAAAGTGTTTTATGGAGCATGGTTATCCCGATTGATTTGCTGACTACAAAACTCCTAGGTACAATCCCAAGGCCGCCTGCACTATGACTCAAGATGAGGTCCGTCACTCGGCCTAGTTTGCAAATCTATGTGCTTCTGATACCATGCCAGGTATGGATTCTAATACTTGGATAATTGACACTGGTACTTCTGATCATATGACTTATGATGATAATATGTTTGAAGAGTTGCTTCATAACCCTCGTGACCCCTATATTACTAGTGTTAATGGTTTACCTTCCCCAGTTACCGGTGAAGGTACCATCCACCTCATTCATTATTTAACGATGTCCCATGTACTCTTGGTTCCAAATATTCGTTGCAATTTATTATTTGTTGGACGTTTACTTGATACACTTAATGCTTTTGCTACTTTCTATTCTACCCATTGTTTTTTTCAGGATCTCAAGACTCAAGAAAAGATTGGGCATGGTAAACGGATAGGGGGGGTTGTATTACTTACAGTCATCGGCTGCAGCAGTTCGCGATTGTGTCGCTAATAAAGTCCAGAGTGGCAGTGTCAAAGACAATGAACCACTTTGGCTGTGACATCGTCGCTTAGGACATCCGTCATTTAGTTATCTTAAACATTTGTTTCCTTCATTATTTAGTTCGTGTGATGAGTCTAGCTTCAAATGTGATACTTGTGTAATGGCCAAGAGCCATTGTACTGTTTTTCCCTTGAGTAATAATAAAGCTACATTGCCTTTTGAGTTAGTAAATTCTGATGTATGGGGTCCTGCCCGTGTGACTTCTCATGGTTTCCGTTGGTTTGTCACGTTCATTGATGATTGCACTCGCTTAACATGGGTATATTCGATGAAGCATAAACATGATGTTACCTCTATTCTTCCTGTTTTTTGTGCTATGGTGTCTACTCAGTTTCATGCCAGTGTTAAAGTATTTTGAACTGATAACGGAGGTGAATATGTGAATCATACCTTGACCCAATTCTTCCGTGATCAAGGTATCATTCACCAAACTACCACTCCATTCACTCCTCAACAGATAGTGTGTTTGAACGTAAGAATCGTCAGTTACTTGAAGTTGCTTGCTCCCTTATGTTGGATATGTCTGTTACTTTGGATGTCACCTTTCATGAAGAAGTACCGTATTATGTCTCTTCCTTTTCTCCAATTCAAGAGGAAAGAGGGAGTAAATTGAAGAGTTTCGAAATAGAAAATCTTAGACGTAAAGAGGCATGTGAAGGAATTTCTAACGAAGTGCCGGCGACCGATCGCGTAGAGGAAACGACTGGTTGCCAAGTAATCTACATGGAACCAATCGGTCGCCTAGAAGAAGCGACCGATCGCTAAGAAATCTACCTAGAACCGACTGATCGCTCAGAAGGTAACGACCGGTCGCATGTCTCGATGACTGATGACTGCCTGGAACCGACTGGTGACCCAGAAAAAGTGACTAGTCGCTAAGCAATCTGCCTGGAATCGACCGGTCGCATAGAAGGTAATGACCTGTCGCCGTTTGAATTTTTTTGACGATTTGTACTCCTTGTGAGAAGAACATGATAGTGATACTGGTGACTCTTGTGAAGATGAGATCGATATAAAACCCCCCCTTACCCTACTACTGCCCCAATCAACTCATGATAATGATCAAGGATTAAAATATCGGCCGTGCAGATAATATTGGGCCTCAAATTTACAAATATTTCAGGGGATATATCGTTATCGTTTTAGGTATCGAGAAAAAATCAATAAAAATGACAGATATAGGAATTGAAACACATAATTTTGGTGTAAAACTTTCATAGATGTTATGTACATTATCAATGAATGTATTGAACAAATAAAACTCAAAATTTACTAATAATAAGATATACATATGATGAAATTTAAGTGGTATGTAATGCGCGTTAATGAAAAGTTTGAAAATAAAATGTTGATTCGAATGAATAAACCATGCATAAATCCATAGTTTATTTAAACATTGGATTACAATTTAGATAAGTGTCCAACTACATAAATGAAGAGCTTCTATGAAGTTCAAACAATGAGGAACAACCATCTAGATTCATACAATAGTCATACCAAGTCATGTAACCCGAGTAGTTTGTAAGCCATGTTTGAACATGGTGCATATATGTCTTTCTTTAACTCCCTACTGTCCTCCCATATATAGGATAGTTAGGATTAACCCAACTAGTAAGTCCATAATATGTTTCATCATCTTGAGCTCCATAACTAGTTCCACTATAATCAGACATGACATAACCATAGCCATCATAAGATTCATTTGAGTTTGTACTAGGTCTAGTTCCTATCCTCATAGATCCAAAACTGATCGCCATGTCCTCTTCAGATGGATTGATTGGTTGGCTTCTTTTCTTTGAGTATTGCTTCCCAATTGGGCCAATGCCTGGCCCAGCTTCTCTGCATCCATGATCCTCATCTTGGGTGGCATGAGTAAAATCATCCTCAACAGTAAATGGGCTATATTGTCTTCCTTCTTCATTACCTCCTGATCCAGCATTACTTCCTCCATCATTATCCGACGAATTGGATGAACTTTCCTTTCTACTAGCACTGGCATCGTCTCTCAAGGGACGTCTTTGACCTTGCCGAGGTCCAAGCATATCCCTTTCAAATGATGAAGTATTTCCACTCCTAACATCTTCGGATATGACTTTATCAACATCAACTCCTTCTTGGGCAGCATGTTGTGCTATAACGGCATCAGGGTTGCCTTGTTCATCATCCAAGTGAGTTGTCATAATCCATTGTTGAATTGGATTATTATCATCATCAGATGGTTGCCCTGGAATGTCAAGAAGGTCTATGTAGTCATTTTCTGCAACCTTGTTTATTTCGGCCTCTTCATTACGTAGCTTAAGTTTCATATTATAATAGCAAAAGACAATCTTTTCCAGCCTAGTATATGCGAGATAGTTCCTTTGTTTCGTGTGAATAAGAGAAAATGTACTCCAATTTTGCTCACATGCCGATGATGATGCTATCTGTGACAATATAAGCATAGCAATTTTTTGCAAGTTTGGGGCAGAATCACCATGAAGATTCCACCATTCTACTAAGGGGATCGATTTTCTTGATTTGATGGCCATCTCAGTGCGAAATGTCTTTCTACAGTCTCTAAAATTTATCACCTAGATTCACAATGTTTTGTGTTCAAGATGCATAAAACTAAATTTAATGAGGAACACATTGTTTTGTGTTCACTTACCTCAGCCCCAAATGCTTGCAAACCTCTATCCCCAGTTGGGTTCAACCTCTCAAACACGCATTGGAGTCCTGAAAGTAACTCTTTATTGTGGCCAACCCCTGTTTCATATTCATATTGATATCTAGGGTTCAAGTAGTGGGCACAAATATGAAGATTAGTTAATACCCGTTGTATAAATTTAAAAATTGATGCATATTTTTACTAAAAGATTAATGCATACCAGCTTGATGTAATGGATGAGATAATGTGACATCCCATCTGTGATTGATGATTTTGAGAAGCCAATTTTTTCCCTTCAACTTAGAAATCTTCTCTTTCATTATATGAAACATATCATATAAGATAGGCATGGTAGGAACTACCTCTGTGTCAACAATTCGCAGGATGCTATACAAAGGCTCATTGATGGATTGCACTCCTTCCATGGTATCCCAAAATCTATGATCAAGGACTGACTTTCAATTCTCTTCCCCTCTTCTGATTCACTGAATCGACTATTATACCATTCCTCACTTGTAAAAAGTTGCCTCAACTCAGCTTTCTTATTTAAGATGTTATTGATGGTGATGTAGTTTGTCGCAAATTGAGTTGAACTGGGTCTGACCAAATCTGCTTGACAGAAGATCCTCATCTGAGCCAATAGCCAACCATGATTGTAAATGTAGTTGGTTAATTTCCTAGCCTTATTTATGACATTAGCCACCGACTCTTGCTTCCCAATATCTTCAAATATTAGACCAATGCAATGTGCAGCACAAGGAGTCCAATAAATAGGGTATCGCTCCAGCATCATCTCTCCAGCCTTAACAAAGGCTGAACCATTGTCGGTGACAATATGAACAACATTTGACGGGCCAACCTCTTTTATGACATCCCGCAACAATTTGGCAATGTACTTTGCATCCTTGGTTTTATCTGAAGCATCCATTGATTTCAAAAAAAATTGTTTTCCAGTTTGGGTAGACCATGAAATTTATTATGGACAACCTCGTGGGGCCAGTCCATCCATCACTCATGATGGTGCATCCATACACACCCCAATCTTCCTATACCTTTTCCACATAGACTTGCATGTCTGTGTGTTTCATATCTAAGTACTTATGCTTTATTTCATACAACGATGGTGTGGCTATGCCTTGACCTAATATAATCGAACTTATATTAGTAATTGGTATGTTTAGAATATTAAAGTTCAAGAAAGGAAAGTCATAAGGAATAAAGCAAAACCTGCTTGTTGTGCTGCAGCAATCATATTCTTGAAATTAGGGGAATTTTCTTTTCTAGGAGCCAAGTATGAAGAATTTGCTGCAGTATCTTCCAAGTACCTCTACTAAGTTTCTAATCATGCCTTTGATTGTTCTCTGTTTTGCTCTAGTGTTCTTGTGTGGCATTGGTACTGGAGGAGATCGAAGTAGGTCTCGAAGGCTTTAAGTGCGACAGTATTACGGTTGACTACTACCACTTGCTCCCCCTGCAAATCGTTTGCTTCCCATTCCATAAACTCCTCCTTGTCTAAACTGTTCTTCTTGCTTCGACACTCTAATGGCAGCAAGGTAATCTTCTTTCTCCGCAGAGTGCATGTCTAGAGGATATGCATATACATCCTCATCATCGTCGTCATCATCATCAATAGGATTGCTAATTTTATTGCCCATGTATCCCCCTCTTGTTGTAGATCTTGTGTTTATCTTCAGCAGATTTCTTATGTTGTTTGCTAGACTCTTTCTCCTTTATCCATGCAATTACCTCCTTCTTAATATCTAGCGGTACTTCTTTGCACTTCTTTACACTCTTATGTGGATCAAATCTAGCTAAATGATACTTTAACCGTGTAATTCCACCACTTTTAAATGTGGATTCACAAAATGTGCATATGGTGCCATGCTTATTGCCTTCTATTAGACGAGCATATTTCCATGCCACATCAAGACCACCAGGCACACTAGCTCCACTTGGTCCACTACTACTTGCCATTTTTAATCTATCACACTTAAAAATATATTAAATTAACTTACAATATCAAATCTATCACCAAAAAAATACAGACCATGAGGTAGAGCCACATACCTGAAATAACAGTCAAAGAGAATTTGCAAATAAGGAAAGAAGCTCACAGACTAAATAAAAATTGAAAAGCTCGCAGAGAAAGAAAAAAAAGAGAAAGGAAGATTTGGTGCCCCAAAAAAAGCAAAATAGCCTCTGATTTAAAGAGGGTTCTCTCATGATAATAGTGGGAAGTTTTGGGGGTCGGGGGACAATGGTATATGGGCTTTGCAAACTTTATTTTATGGATTCCAGTTAGATGATTCTCTGACTTTGATGGAACTAAAACTAGTCAAATTTTTTGGAGGTATGTGGGCAGTGAATTGCATATTGCCAATTGTCTGACTTCGAAAAGTGAAAAAGAAACAGCCAAAAAACGAAACAAATATTAAATGATAAAGAGTTCCACAAGAAGCTCAGACTTTGAGTGGAATATAGCATTTCTAATTAATTTACCTAAAGGGCTGAACTTAGATAAAAGCTTTCAACAGTTTAAAGGCCGAACAATAAGCCAAAAAAGAGAACCCCAAAGCTCAAAACAGTCTTCCAAGCACGAAGTAAAGAATCAATTCTTCTTCCAAGTTCTCTTTTCATGGCTCAAAAAACAGTCACTCACATTCTTTACATATTAATTATTATTATACTAATATTTTGTGTATCATATAATCTACAAATTTAAAAATATAGTGGCTGTGATCAATACACGTTAGACCAAAAGATGGGAAGCCAAGCCAGTGGCAAATAAGCTTGAGATAAGATATGTATGTCCCCTCAATTGACTATGCATAGATTCTTCATAGTAATAATTAATGCATACTCCAAAACATCTTTTGAATTGGATATTGCCAAAAGCCTACACACATATCTAATCACTGCCCACAATACTCCAAAAAATCTTTTGGGTTTCAATTTGCTACAATACTTTCGAATTTTTTTTGGGTTTTGTTATGGGTATCAGGAAATATCGAGGATATCGGCAAAATATCGGGGATATCGCACTTATCGAGGATATATCGTCGATATAGGGGAAGATATGGCATTACCCCCCAATATCGGTGTCGACAGTTGAAAATATCGATATATCGACCGATTTATCAGTGTATCGCCCGATATTTCAATCCTTGATAATGAGGAGGTACATTCTAATTATGTATCTACTTATCCATTACCCTCACGCACTACTCGTGGTAAACCTAAAATACAATACTCTCCTGATATACACGCCAAATCCAGATATCCCATTAACCATTATGTGTCAACTTATCTTTTATCTAAGTCATATGTATCATATTTGTGTTAATTATCTAGTGTATGCGTACCAGCTAAGTTGTTGGATACTCTATCTGATCTAAAATGGGTGGATGCAATGCATATTGAGATGGAAGCCTTGAGCAAGAATGCCACTTGGGAGCTAGTTCCTTTATTGAAAGGAAAAAAAGCAATTAGGTGCAGATGAGTGTTTACTTTAAAGCACAAGGTTGATGGTTCCATTGACTATTACAAGGCAAGATTAGTAGCAAAAGGTTATACTCAGACCTATGGAGTAGATTACACAGAGACCTTTACTCCAGTAGTAAAGGTCAATACTGTGCGCGTACTCTTGTCCTTGGTTGCTAATCATGATTGGCCCCTGTTACAATTTGATGTCAAAAATGAATTCCTCCATGGTGACCTCAAGGAAGAAATATACATAGATCCTCCGTCGAGTATCCCTGTGATCTCTAAGGAGGGTATGGTTTGAAAACTATGGCAATCCTTATATGGATTAAAGCAGTCTCCAAGAGCGTGGTTTGGGAGGTTTGCTGCATCTATAAGGAAGTCTGGGTATGTACAAAGTAATTCTTATCATACTTTGTTTATGAAGCGTCACAAAGGTAAATTGACAGCTTTAATAATTTATGTTGATGATATGATTGTAACTGGAGATGATCACGCAGAAATGCAGAACCTCCAGAAATATCTGGCGTCTGAGTCTGAAATGAAATCATTGGGTGACTTGAAGTACTTTCTTGGGATTGAAGTTGCCAGATCTAAGCACGGTATCTTTTTGTCTCAAAACAAGTATCTTTTGGATTTACTTGCAGAAACTGGAATGTTGGATTGTAAACCAATTGATACTCTTAGTGAACAGAATCACAAGTTAAGGTTATATCCTGATCAAGTTCCTACTGATAAGGAGCGCTATCAACGGCTTGTGGGAAAATTAATTTATTTAGCTCATACACGTCCTAACATTGCGTATGCAGTGAGTGTAGTGAGTCAGTTTATGCACTCGCCTAGTGAAGACCATATGGGAGCTGTGACACGTATTTTGAGATATCTCAAAGTAACTTCTGGCAAGGGGTTAATGTTTTCCAAGTATGGTCATACAGATGTAGAAGGATACACAAATGCTGATTAGGCAGGTTCAGCTACTGAAAGGCGTTCTACGTCTAGGTATTTTACGTTTGTTGGTGGTAATCTTGTTACTTGGAGAAGCAAGAAACAAAAGGTGGTGTCTCAATTTAGTGCTGAGGCCAAATATCGTGGGATGGCCCATGGTGTATCTGAGTTACTGTGGTTGAGGAGATCATTGAGAGATCTTGGCTTTGGGCCTAAGAAACCTATGGATTTATATTGTGACAATAAGGTTGCGATTGCAATTGCTCATAACCATGTACAACATGATCGTGCAAAGCATGTGGAGGTTGATCGAAATTTCATTAAAGAGAAGTTGTATGCAGAGATTGTTTCCTTCCCGTTCATCAATTCTGAGTATCAGTTAACCGATGTCATATCTTTCTCAACTCGCTTAACAAGTTGGACATGCGTGACGTCTTTGCTCCAACTTGAGGGGGAGTGTTGGTGAGATAGATATCCTAGTCCTATTAGGATATTTCTTTCATATTCTATTGGATTTTTATTTATTCCTTTTTTGTATGGATTTTATGTAATTAGGACTTCTACTTATTTCCTAGTATAACCCAACTAGGGTTTGTAACCTTGTATTATAAATACCTCCTTTCGGAGAATAAAATATATCTGAAAATATTCTACCCATATTGTTTGACTTAATCGTCCAGCAATACATTATAGTTACACATTTCTTTGAACATGGCCATTAATCAATGAGTTCCATAAATACACACTCTTGAGCTCAACAAAGTGGAAGACCAGATTCGACTTGGTTGGGGATTTCCACAAAGAGCATAAGCAGAGATGAGGTTTGTACTGAGAAAAGGGTTTCGTTGGAGGCCATGAGTGAGAACTTGAGCGTGAGCTTGTTGAGTGAATGAAAGATAGTGGTGGGTAATTGAAAGCTGAAGAAAATGGTGAAGGTTCTGTTGAGGCCCAAAAATCCAAGGTTAGGCCCAAATAAATTCTCGGCCCAACGCAATGCCTTATTAAGAAAAAATCCGATTTAGAACATGCAAAAGTTTGTTATTCACGCTCGCACGAGTCATGATCTACATGCCATGCCAAATAAATATGCAATATGTCATGCTAAGAGTCGAAATAAGCACTGGCTCTATAAACCCATGCTAATTATCCCATCAAGCATCATAACTAAAAAAACATGTCAAGCGACATGCCATGCCAAGCGGGAAATTATTATTTCATAACCAACCACGCTACAAGCTTAAGTGGGCCCAAGCCACGCAAATGCCCGGGGCTTGCTTGAGTAGGTTATGGTATGAATGGTAATAAGTTGTCATGAGGCCCATTGATGGGCCAAGAAATGGAGGTTCCGGTTTGCTTGGGAGCCTCGGAACCCAAGCCCATTTCTTATGCCCAAACATGTGGGTGAGCACAAAGGAGAAAATAGTCCATTACCTTAGCCAAAATAGCATATTAGCTTAACTAAAATTAGCCCAACACCTCAACAAAATAGGCCAACACTTGGTGAGGTTGGCCCATTTATTTGATAAACCAACCCATTGTCATAGAAGACCCATGTAACTAAGATAAAGACCTGCAAAAGCCTCAGCCCCTTGCTGAAAAAACAGAAGCCACGAGGGGAGCAAGATCTCCACATATGCAGAGCTGCTCCAGCACATGAGAAGGAACAAGTTCCGAGCACAAAACATCCGAAGAACAAAGGGATATTAGCGCGCAAGCTGTCAAGAGGAAAGGCACCCTTCGAACCAGCATGTATATCCATTTGCTTTCCTTGATCAAATCTAGCCATGGAAGAAGGACGGAAAGAAAAAAGGAAATAGCTGAGAATGGGAGTCTCCTACTAGTTGCGGGAAAGGGCCTTAAGCTCCCAAAAATCCCTGATTTTGTGCAAATAAATTGAGGAAATTTCACCAAGATGGGAAAAGTTAAGGGAGGAGAGGAGAAAGGAAGGGAAAGACTTGGCAAAATGGGATGGAAGCCATTAGGGTTTCTTGGAAAAAATGGCTTTCATCGGCTATAAATAGGGCCTCTTACTCCCAAAACCCAGGGATTTCGTGCTCAGCCCATCCTTTTCCCTTAGTTTTTCCTCTTGGCAAGCTGTTCTAACACTTGACAGAGTCTCTGTCAAGCTGCCAGAAAAGGCACTTAAGCCACCCTTTTCTCTCTTTCCCTCATTCTCAACCAAACCTCTCTGCAAAACCCTTTCTCTCCTACCTTAATATCCCATCTTTCCCCTAGGAACACTTAATTTTCTCTTCAGTGCTAAACTCATGACAATTTTGCTCCCATGCCACAAGCCTTTCATGCAAAGCTAGAAAATTTCTCTGTAAGTAATAAAAATTCATCTGTAAGCAGCCATTATTTTTGGTTGGTGAAGGTAACCAAGGTTTCCTAAGGTTTTGCCTTCCTTTCGAAGCATTTTGGGGTCTGATCTTTGAACTCAGACACAGGGGATATTTTCTTCAGTTTACTTCTTATGGCGGCCTAGCCCATTTGTAGTTGCCAGAAGAAAAAAGCCCCTATAGGTTCAAAGGTTGGTGGAGCACAGTGGCACTAGTGTAATAGCATGAGGTTATGAGGGTAAACGTCTTGCGTGCAAATGAGAGGTTCATTAAGCACAGAGAGGTAATTTGAATTTGGAGAGGAATTCGGAGTTCTGAAAGGAACTCTAGTTAAACGGCTAATTTGTTGAAAGCCTCCAAAGAAGAGGTAAAAGAGTAGGCAAACTTCATTTGTCTTACACATCAGCATTTACATGCTCCAAGGGAAGAGGCAAATGGGTAGGCAAAATATATCTACTCCCCCCAATAAGGCAATATTTGCCTAGTACAAAGTGAAAATGTATATTAGGCCCCACTTATTTTTATAATACAAATATCATCCTCACTCTCACACCTATTTTCTATAAAATATAATAGTAAATGTAAAAGATAAAAATAAATAATGTAACAATAATTTGTACACTTGCATTGCCTAGTACCTTGGAGTGACCAACATTTTTCATGAGGCAAATGAGAAAGCAACATGCCACCTACGTTGTTATAGTACAATTTGCATATTTCATTTGTATACTCCCTTGGGGATGCTCTTACTTGTCTTATAATATTTATTATATGTTTGTTATTATTATTTATTGATAACTTATGGGCTGTAATTTGTGTTGGCTGTTCTTTTTTATTTGTTTCTTGGGTTTATTTTTGTTTTGCTAAAGTTAGGAAAGGAGAGGGGGTTTTTCTCTCACACATTAGTGTTATGAGATTCAAACCTAAGACCATCAATCTGCAAATGAAGGCCTTTTTCCACTCAGCTACCCCATTCACAAAAAAGATTTACTTCTTGCGTTGTCTAGAGTCATTCTATGGTGAGGGTGCCATATATGGACTAGATGTGAATCTTCATATTAGCCACATGATTTATTTGAATACTAACTTCACGTTAGTTTAATGAAATGATCATGTAGCTAATCTGAATGTCCATATGAGAGGTCCATATATGGCACTCTCACTATAGAATTTCGCATGTTGTTTGTTCTAGTTTTGCTCTCACATGCAATGGCGAATCCACAGAGGCACAAGGAGGTGCAAATGCACCTCCCCTCATGCGGAAAATGCATTGGAGATGCCGGAATTTGCACCTATGCTTGTACCCACCAAGTGTTCGATTAAAAGCCTCAAAGAGGCTGTTTTGTTGCTGTTGTGTGAGACCGTGAATATTTACCTTAGATCGTTAGGCTCTATCTCCCAATCATGTAAAAGAACACGGTTGCGTAGAGGAAAAGACAATTTTTCCCTTGGAATAATTTAGTAAAGAAAAGTTGCCTTTTTGACCGGGAAGGAATTTGACAATTCCACACACACCGTTGTGTAGAGCACGACGAAACGAGTTCGTAGACACGAAGTGGACTCGAATCGGAGCTTTCAAGAAAAAAATTACGGTTAAACTACCCCGCGGGGCAAAACGGTAATTTGAAAATTTAGATTTTTTTATTTACAAAACCTCATTTCTCTCTCTTCTCCCTCAGTTTTTCTCTCTCTCTCTCTCTCTCTCTCCCGTCGCAAACTCCCCATCCCCCCGATCAGAGTTTTGTGGCGCCGTCGCCACCACGGAGCACCATCAGCCACGAGGCCAGACTCATTCGAACCGCTGCCACCTCTTCTTCCCTTTCCGATCGCTCTCAGCCCTTGGAACCTCCGCCGGAAACTGCAGAAATCCTAGCGCTTTCGACAAAGACTTCACGGCCGTCGATCTCCGTCGTCCGGCCACCAAATCGAACAATCCAGGTATGGATTTTGAACCCCTCGAGCTGTTCTAGCTACCTGTTGGGTAGGATTCAATCGGTTCTTAATGTAGGTAATTGATTTTCGAATTGGAAATTCGGCTGGTTTTCGGCCTCCGAGTTCGGCCACTTCCGGTCAATTTTTGGGATAGGTCCAAGAACAAAAGTGGTTCCAAATAGGGTGTTATACCTAGGGTAGGAGTTTGGAGCCGTGATTTTGAGATTTTCCGGCGATACGTAATTGCTTTGGACACCCAGCGCTGTCGGCACGTACGGCGGAGCGTGGGCGAGGGTAGTGAAGTGGCACTGTGTCTCTATGAGATCCTTAGGTTGTCACGAGCGCGTAGGAATTCGCGGATCTCAATTTGGATACCGTTTGAGCCTCGAACGGATTTTTCATATTGTGCGATTTTCTGGTTCAATACTGTGGAGCCGTTGGATCGTAATCAGTTTCAGATATGTTACTCTAGACAATTTTAGAATCGTGTAGGATTCGACGAATTGTGAACCGGAGTCCCGGATACTCCGAAATTGCAAACCCTAAGGCTAGGGTTTAGAAATCATGCGATTGTACGATCGTGATCAATCCGACCGTCCGATCGAGACCAAACCCTCAGGACATGTGTCCTAGATATATTGGAACTTCTAGAGGCTTCCGGATTATATTGCGAGGACATGGACTCGCGAGGTCCCGGGTTGACTTTTTGGGACTTTAGCGCTTTTTGAGTCTCAAGATACTGCTAAACTATTCCAAGTGGAAGGAAAGCTTTTATGACCATAGGACCAACTTTAATTTGACCCACATACTTCTAGGAGCCGAGGGTCAGGGTTTTTAAATTAATACTGTATTGTATTAATAGAATATTATGGTCATTGAATCAGGCACCCGGGTACCAGTTGACCCGCAGAAGGGACCTTCAAGAGGTCCAGCGAGCACGGACTACCAGTGAGTGGACTCTTTATTTTTATAAATGAATTTAAGCAGTTCAGTTACAGTTATTGATCTTGAATAAGTTTTATTCAAAGATTAGCGTTTTATAAGCTGTTATATGCTTTTAAATATTTTGTTTTGCATGTTGCCGAGTAAAATCTCCTTTAAAGGATATAGGAAAAGAAATTCTAGTGAATTATCAGATTATCAGATAAATGGCAGCAGAGTTTTAGAGTTTACAGAAATTCAGTTATTCAGCAGATTTTCTTCAGACACTTTATATTTTCCTAAACCACCTTGTACCCAGATATACAAATGTTGCCTTCAAATCAAATGTTGCCTTCATATTTTATTGGTAGCCTTCGGTATAGTCAGCATGCTTGACAGTTGCCCCACGAGTTCTTTGGTACTTGAACTCGTGTGGAGCGAGTAATGCGGATCAGGTGGACTACGGTCCCCTGAATCCTACGAGTTGCGGCTCGGACTGACCTTGTGTCACTGAGACCTGCGAGTATGTGTCACCTATGGTGATACAAGGAATTGACGGATATAAGGAATTGACGGACATAAAGGGTACACCTAGGTGGTAGTTTTAAACTGTTTTCAATACCTTAAGAAATTAATGTTGACCATGAGTATGCTTGGCTTATATACGTGTGTAATGATATGAGTGCATTGATTTCAGTAATAAAAAGAATAATTTAGTTTGTATAACTATTTTTACAGTGGGGTTAGTATGTTCATATGCTATTTTCTAAATTTTGTTTTTGGGTCCACTCACCCTTTTTAATGTTTTGCAACCCCAGGCAGTAGACGTGCACAGGAATCCACCACCGAGCCGTTTTTCACCTTCCGCGCCTTTCTTTTGATGTAGGAATTTTTGTTTGTAAAAGGATTGACTTCTTTGTAAATTCTTAGTAACCGCTCTGATGTTTTGCCTTAGACTTAGAATTGTAACTATTGGAATGTATATATATGTATGCTGGAAGTTGGTTATATATATATATATATATACTTGTTTGGCAGATATAAATGTTTCGGTATTGATCCAGTTACAAGGGAAACTCTGCCGATTCTTCGGTAGACGTCAACCTTGTTATTTTATCGTGCTTTGTATAGAAGGGCAAATAGGTCATTCATGCCAGACATCCGCCAGGTGTCGGACACGCACAGAGTCTGGCTCGGATTCCAAAGTGGAATTTGGATCGGGTCCTGTCACGCCATGTGTTAAATTTTAACTAGACTAACTTTGAAAATTCATTAAAAATTCATATGTGCTCCAAAAAATTCACCAAAAATTACCGGGGTATTCGTAATCACATGTACTTTTATCTCGTGAGCTCCAAATCACATGTACATTGGATAAGATTAATTGGTATTGATTTTAGTTAATTAATGGATGATTTCATAAGAATTTTGGTAGACTAGTTGTGTAATTGACATGAATTTTGTTCATATTTGATATGAATTTTGGTAGATAATTGTGTAATATGAAATTGGTGCATATTAATTAAGAAAAATAAGAAAAATTAGGTAATAGACATAATTAACTTTACTAACTTTTTGTTTGGGTTTTAATACCTAGAAAAGAATTGTTATTTTGGATTAGGCCAAAGAGGAGGGTCAGATTCGTTGGGCCTGTCTAAATTATAAAGGTAAAATACAATTTTACCCTTTTGTTTTAAAATCAGATTTCAGCACCTTTCTCTCTCTCCTCTTCCTTATTCACTCCAGCGATGACGACTCCCTCTTCCCTCCATTGACGATACGACGCCCTTTCTTTCTCCTCTTCCTTCTTCGCTCAATCAACGACGACGACACTCGCTCTCTCTCCTCTTCCTTATTAGTCTCCATCAACAACAACACCGTCTCTCTCATCTTCCTTCTTTTCCCGCAAAGCTCTGTTTTTCATCTGGTGAGGTATGTGTTTTCTAGATCAGATTCTTATTTCAATTTTGTAGATCTATTAGGCCAACCTATATGGATCTAACAATAGATCCGTTATTTCAATTTTCTATATCAGATTCTTCTCAAGCGAAGTTTCTGTATCTATTGATTTATTAAGACTATATGGATCTAACAATTCGTTTGGCCAGCCTTGTCATTGGTGTGGGGTGAAATGATTTGGCTTTAATTCACATTTATAAATGATTTGGCCAGATATTGGGAAAGGATTGGGCAGCAATGGTTCTGCAGCTGGAGTTGTGCTTCCGCCAATTACAAAGAGGCCAGCCGGAAGACCACCAACAAAGAGGATCAAAGTTTTTGGTGAATTTAAAAGGCCATTGAAATGCAGTCGGTGCAGTGTTGCTGGGCACAATAGGAAGACTTGCAAGGCTATTATATGAACACGCCTTCTCATTTGACAATTTTTTATTTTAGATATGGTTTAGCGAATGTATAGTCAGTTTCTGCGTTGCACTTTTTGCAAAAACTGTATTGCAGTTTTAGTTGCTTATAATTGGCTACACAGCTTCTAATTGGATATTGTGATTCTTTTTTGAAGTTAATGAAAATTGTACAATTGTTTAATGAGTGGATATTCGTTTTCGATTGCCATTCAATGCTTGTTTTCAGATTTTGAGCAGATTATCTAACAATTCGTTTGGCCCAGCCTTGTCATTGGTGTGGGGTGAAATGATTTGGCTTTAATTCACATTTATAAATGATTTGGCCCAGATATTGGGAAAGGATTGGGCAGCAATGGTTCTGCAGCTGGAGTTGTGCTTCCGCCAATTACAAAGAGGCCAGCCGGAAGACCACCAACAAAAAGGATAAAAGTTTTTGGTGAATTTAAAAGGCCATTGAAATGCAGTTGGTGCAGTGTTGCTGGGCACAATAGGAAGAGTCCTTGTGAATTTGTTGCAGTATTTTTGACCAGAAAATTCAGTGCAGTTTGTTTGTTTCCTTTTCGTTTTGTTGCATCCTGTTCCAAGATTATATTACATTTTATATGTATAGGAAATATGTTCTCATATACCATAACTAGAAATATTTACAAACATCCACAAGAATTAAGATACATATTGTCTTGAGTTAACGAAAGGCAAATCATTAGAGACGATTAATTACACAGTTTTTGTGGTGTAGGAGTTTTGTGACATATTGTGCTCGATATTCATTCATGAATTTCTTGTCCACGCTTTTTGAAAGGGGTTTTCTTGAGAAGCTTCTTCTGCCTTTCATTGAGCTTGTCCTTTATGTCTCTAATGATGTTGTTGAAAGCATAGGCATTGCACCGAAATTGGACATAGTCCGGGTGCTTTGCTTTCCGATCATAGTTTGGCTTTGGCTTTGGTTTACTCTTTTGAGCCATCGTTTTGATTCTACGCTTTGGTTGGTTTTCAGCTTCATTCTTTTGTGGTGACATTTCTTGTTCCATTTTGTGATATGCACTGCAGTTTGTGGTCAAATCTGCAATAAACAACCAGAAACTGCTGCTCAAAATTTGATGTGAAAAGAAACCAAAAGGCAAAAACAGTACTGAAACTAATATCAAAACACATTTAACTTCATGAGCAGTTATAACATTCCCATAAACCCTAGCAAAAAGCACTCTGAAATTGAATTATGGAACCAGAAACTGCAATGCAGTTTCTGGTCAAAATCTGCTACAAACAACCAGAAACCAAAAGGCAAAAACAGTACTGAAACTAATATCAAAACAAATTTAACTTCATGAGCAGTTATAACATTCCCATAAACCCTAGCAAAAAGCACTCTGAAATTGAATTATGGAACCAGAAACTGCATTGCAGTTTCTGGTCAAAATCTGCTACAAACAAAACACATTTCACTTCATGAGCAGTTATAACATTCCCATAAACCCTAGCAAAAAGCACTCTGAAATTGAATTATGGAACCAGAAACTGCATTGCAGTTTCTGGTCAAAATCTGCTACAAACAACCAGAAACCAAAAGGCAAAAACAGTACTGAAACTAATATCAAAACACATTTAATTTCATGAGCAGTTATAACATTCCCATAAACCAGCAAAAAGCACTCTGAAATTGAATTATGGAACCAGAAACTGCAGTTTCTAGTCAAAATCTACTACAAACAACCAGAAACCAAGTTTCTGGTCAAAATCGAAAACAAACAACCAGAAACCAAAAGGCAAAAACGGTAGCAAAAACGAATATCAAAACACATTTAACTTCATGAGCAGTTATAACATTCCCATAAACCCTAGCAAAAAGCACTCTGAAATTGAATTATGGAACCAGAAACTGCAATGTAGTTTCTGGTCAAAATCTGCTACAAACAACCAGAAACCAAAAGGAAGAAACAGTACTGAAACCGTCGTCGGTGTAAAACCTAAAATCGAAGAGAGTACTGATTCATTTTCTTACGGTTTAGCTTCGGTCGTCGTCGGTGGTCGTTGCTCGTCGTCGGTGGTCGTTGCTCATTGTCGTTGGTCGTCGTCGCCGTTGCTCGTCGTCTTCGTTTCTGGTCGTCCCCGTTGCTGCTCATCGGCTTCGTTTTTGGAGAATAGTTTGTAGGTTTGCAGTGGGATATGAAAGGTCGAGCGAAACCAGTTTCTGAAGTGATTAAATTTGAGTAGTGTCGTTTTGTGTTGTGTTTTGTGGGAATGTTATGTCGTTTTGACAGTTTTAAGTTTTGGTTTATAATTAAATAAACTGTATTTGACAATTAAGCACAATGGCACATGTATTAATTTTAGGGTTGTTGGATGTCCTTTTGGTAAAATTAGGTAGCTTTGGTTTTATATTAATTAAGCAAAATTAATTATCTTTCTTCCAAATTAGTTAAGTTTTTTATGGGTTAAAACTAAAGAGCCCTATTAATTAATATACAAAATAGGCTATAGTCAATTAGTCTTAGTGGTAAAACTCTTATTTATTTTAATTATGAATGATATTAGTATTGTTTAAATTGTAGGGCTATTTGGTTGTTCAAAAAAAAGTTGTTTTTTTTTTTTTTGGGACCTTTTAGCATTGAATCCCACAAAATAGACAATTCAAGCTTCCCAAGTGTACATCCCAACATTGAACAGCCATTGGCTATATTGCAGGATACAATTTCTTCATAAAGTAGATTGGAAAAATTACAAACTGTACAGTAGAATCAATACAGAGAACAAGATCATTTACAAGTTTGGTTTAATTTATTAAAAAAATCAATCTATAACCTATGTACAGTAAATACAGGTCCCAAATTCAAATGGGGGAGGGTCCAACAAGTACCCTGGCTATCAATACAACAGCTATGCCATTTGATTCTATAAGAACCCACTGGAAAAGCAGAAACATCAAGCAAGCAATTTGAGAACCCTTGTCTTCTTTCATTCAGTTCGAAACGAACGAACGAATTTACAAACTCACCATCATTGTTGCCCCTTCGATGCTTATTACTACTTTTTGTACTGCACTCTGTTACATACTGCAACAGCTTTTCATTCATCTCTACCATGTCATCAGTTTCGCAAGCTTGATAACTACCCTGGTTTTGCTGATTGTTTACTCCACTTTCTGTTGGTTCCTGAAAGGATACTCTACTGTAGAGCATGCAGTACAAGTTTTTCAACCGGACTGGGATATCTGGTGCCACATTTCTTAATTGAAGACACAGATTTAATGACAAGTTGAAGCCTGGGGAAACATATATTCCATCTGGGTTTCTAGTTTCATTGACAGCGAAGAGTTCTGACCCACAGCAAGGCCTGAAATTTATGTAAATCATAAACATTAGAATGATGGTGTAAATGGAAAAGAAAAAATCGTATAATTAATAATATGATGTTAATAGATAACCTAACAAAAATTACACAGTTAAAACTGGATAAAGCATATGACATGTATAGAGAAATTCTCTTATCAGGAAGTATCCCTCTTAAACATCAAATCAAAAGGAGGGGCAGCTAAGGTTTTCTACTCTCGGTTTGTCCTCTTCCTTTTTACTTCTCATTCCATTTTATAAACTCAAAATCAAGGCCAAATGAAGTTGAGAAATCAACAAAAAGATTTTCTAGTTAAAATAAACAGCGTGACAGTGTACCTTAATTTAAAGAAGTACTTGGGTGTACGGAAGGGGATTTGCATCCATTTCGTAAGAATGTCATACAGAAGCTTTAAGCCATCCTTGGGTAATTGGGATAGTCCTTCCTCATTATGCACTCTGTTTGCCTTACTTTTCAAGCCAGCAATCCCTGAAACCGCATAATTACAAACACTAAGAATATCTCTTGCTTCAGAACCAATCTTACATGCTTGGGTTCTTGACTGCATGTGAAAACAATCCATGGGATTTCTACCCGCCTCCAATAGAAGACATAGATTTTTACTGGTTTCATGGTTAGTGTTCCCCAACCGTCCAACTAGATTTTGAACCAACATTGCATCTAAATCTCTCTCTAGAATTCCCATACCACTATTAGAAATAGGTTTGAATAGGCTTGGAATGTAGAGAGCAAATCCAGTACAAAAGGCCAACAGCGAACAACTCATTGCAAGTTCCGAAATTATTTTTGAACTCTTTTTGTCCATGTCAATGAAAGATGTTGTAACTAGATCAAATTCTCGTGCTAGCCTCTTCAACTGCTGAGATATTTGAGTAATTTTCTGCAAAGACATGAGGTATCCAACCATAAGGTTCTCAACCTTTCCATTATTGGTGGTGTTGCCCTGGTCAAATGGAATGTTTCCCAAAATTTTAACTATATCCACCACGGCTCTTATTACCTTCACTCTTAGGGACAAAAACCAGTGTTGGAAATAAAAAGTGTGGCCTGTTTTGACATCATCAACTTTTAATGTTTCCAAAGAAGAACAAAGACCATTGTAAGCTGCTGCTAGCTCTTTGCTGCAAATATGCTCCTTGATACTACTCGCTGCATCTTGGCAACCTAAATCATTACTGGAAGGTGTAAGATGTAATTTATGCGTCTCTAACCCTTGTTTTGGTAATAGCAGCAGCTCTAGCTTCCTCTCAGAATTAGCAAATTGAACTAATGACTTCATCCAGCAGCTGCAGGAATTAGAACGAACTTTTAATACTAACTGCTTGAATATAAAAGTCGTGGTCAGCCAATCTCCTTGACAAGCTGCATACACCCCGACTCTGTAAGCAGGCCAATTATTTTTTTCTGCCAGCATCCTCTTTGCACATTCAATGGTACGAAGTTCATGCTTCATTGAGTAATTATCAAGAGATATGCCCAAGTTTCTATCAGGATTGCGACTTCCCTCACTCTCATTTACCATGTTACCCCAAATTATTTGACAACGCAGCAACAGAGAGTAGAGTACATATGTATAACATTCAAACAAGTTGCTTTGGCATACAAGTTCAACCAGAAGCTTCACTTTGTCAAATACTTCGGTGGAGATGGTACCAGCTTCAGTGAGATTTTCGAGAAAGGCCACCAAAAATCTGTACACCTTAAATAGAAGCTTTGATCTGATAATTCTACTCTTCTCTCCTTTCAAGTCTACACTATGATGAACAAACGCATCTGTTTCTGTTGTCACAACGAGATTGTCATCCATATATGAGAGAGACTTCACTAAATCAGATATTTGATCCAGCACTAAGACATGCAAATCCGGATATTCTCGGATTACAAGGAAAAGAAGATTGAACAGGCAGTTAACTTGTTGAAACTCAACACTGTCAGTCTGACAAAGATCCAAAACTAGCTTCACCAGTATGGTGATCCGATCTATGATAAGCAAGATCACCTGAGATGGCTGAAGAGAGAAACAACGCACAAGAGATCCCAGCCCTGTACCTCCTTTTAGTCTTCTTGACATATCTACCAAAACAGAAATAGCTAACAGGCTCTCGGCCATGATAGGAGATGGGGATGCATTCTCAACAATGCTTAAAAGCTTTGAAGATTCAAGGACATCATAGGGTAGATTGGGTGGCATACATAAAATCATCTGCGGAAATGCTGGAAGTGAGACAACATAAATTGAACAACAATAACAAGTTCATCTGTATGAGCTGAGAAACAACCTTACGTAATGTCTGAAGAACTTCACATAGCATGGATGTTGGAATTTCAGGTTCATCTAGTATGCTTAACAATGTTTTCACAACATATCCATTTACAGGAACATGACATATTCCTTGACTGAAAATAAAATGTAGGCATCTTACTGCTGTTGCTCGCAGTTGAAGAGTTTTTTCATGGCTAAGAAACAAGAGAAGCAGGTCCACCTGCATTGAGATAGCAATAAGAATTATGGGTCAATCATTTTGAGAGAGGGTGCTACCAAAATAATTACCTGCTGAGATATAAGAATGGTTGACCGGGAAGCAAGTTTTGAGAGGGAAACCAGCATCGCAACCTGGTAATACTCATCTGAGAACTCTAACAGCAATTTTAGACTTGCCTGCAACAAAGCAGCGTTCGGTGAACATTATAATCTAATACATAAGTGAAAACCTAATACTCTAAATGCAACAATTTCCAAGAGAAGTCAGGTAAAAAAATTAAATTACAATTAAACCTTGTAAGCATTATTTGCAAGAGACTGGGAGCACCCAAGTTTGGCAAATAATCGTGCTCCGGCCAACCTTATAGCAGGCAATGTTTCTGGTGAGCTCATCATATGAAGCAGCATCTCCAAGACAACACAAGCAAAGTCGTCTGATAACTCAGCAAAACATCCTGCTGCAAATAACGCTGCTTGTACCTCCAAAACATGAGAAGAAACCAAACTAGAAAGCACCAAGTATTGTATACTCGCACTCTGTTTAGTAAAATGTGCCCAACAGCCAAACAGACCCAAAGCCAAAGCCCGATCTTCAACATCCCCACTGTCAAACACAACCTTAACTCTCCTCAGCAATTCTGCCTGCATATGAACCCGAGTTTTGCACAAAACTCCTTTGTACTCTTTCCGTTTGTTCCTCTTCTTGTACTCAAACAGAAAGGCCTTAACAATACAGACCCTTGTGTGCTTGTCTCCAAATTCAAAGGCATTGGCAAGACGAAGAATGATGACATTGGAGAAGAGCTTGTCCTCGCCAGGAATTAGGTCGAACAAGTGGTAGACAGCTGGAGAAGGGTCTGGCTCTTTACTTAACTGTTGGAGTCTTGGACTGATTTCTGAAATGGCTTTGAGCGATCGACCTGGTTTCTTGGAGCGCAGGGCCTTTTCTAGCTCTATGCTCCATTCCATCACACATGCTACTGAGTTCCTTTCCATTTCAGCTCAAACTTCAAAATAGAAAATTACTTTAGAATCAAATACGTCCACACCAAAAGAATTCAAAACAAACTCATAATCCATCAGCAAAGGTTTACATATACTAAGACTGCTCAAATGGTGCCACAAAGTGGATGTGCCATTCTTTAGCTACTAGGTTGCCCCCTTTCCCTTGGCCCTCAAATGAAAGGACTTTTTGTTTTTTCTCATGTCTCAATGGAGAATTCTTACATCGACTTCTCAAATGGTGCCACAAAGTGGATGTGCCATTGTTTTTACTACCACATGCATAGCCCTTTTTACAGTACTTGCATATGCATCTAGGCTCACTAGTATCATCCTCACACTTTATCTTTGTAAAATGCTCCCAAACCCCCGAAGCATTCTTACTAGGCTTTCTTTTTCCTAAAGTACTAGGTAAAGGGGCTGATTGTACAGGGGTAGATTGATGAACTTGAGTTGGAGGTGGTGGGTTAGTTGAAATAGGGGTTTCAGATTCTCCTTCCATGAAAATAATACCCTATGAAAATACAAATATTGCATGCTTCAATAACCAAAAACAGTAAGCATTAACATCAATAATTTCTGTAAACTACAAATAAAGCAGCAACCATAAACAAAATAATAAAACAACAAAATAAACCAAAAACACAGCCACAATAATAAAGAAACACAACCAAAAAGTACAGAAAATTACCATAAAGAAACAAAACCAGCAAGCCAATCCTTTCCTTAGCCTTCAAAATCAATTCTGTCCGGAAAAAACAAAAATTACAACAGAGTCAGACAAAAATCAATTCCGTCCAGCAATAGACAAAGGAGATACTCAGTTACATGTTTCAATGATCAATCCAACTGAAGGCACTCAATATCAGTCAACAACAATAGAATCCATCAATGTCAAAACACATGTGAGCTCTTACACACACTTGTTTAATAGCATTCCTCACACACACACGCACACACACTTGAATTCAGACCTTCCCATCTCTCAGCTTTCAAGCTAGCTAGTAACCTATTGAATGAGATACAAAATCCTTTAACATTTATGAAGTTCTGAAGAGTAATTACTGACTCTTAACAGCCCAATATTATATAAATCCCACCCAAAAAGATATTATCACTTTCATAATTGCTGTATTGTATAAAATTTCCACAACATACACACAAAAAATAAAATTCCTTGTCCCAAGAAATAACAATGAGTTGAACATGGCATCATAAAGAAGATAAGAATTAAGAACTACTGGATGTTAAAAAGCCTAAGATCAATACATTTTTCCCCCAATCGGAGTCATATAACTCCACCATAAGTGACAACGAATAGACCCAACTCAACAAAATATATACAATCATACAATCAAACAGAATGAAAAACCAATGCAATATCTTACAATAAACACCAAACTAGAAACTAATATTCTTCCCAAAAATTTTACATTTTGGAGCCAGAGGCAGAGAATGTTTAAAAATTTAAACTATTTCCTTTATTGAACTAAAAAACTCTATTGTTTTCCTTAATTCACATTCAGCAGTTTTGACCAGTGAGCTTTTTAGGTAATTCAAAATTTGTCACAATAACTAGCATTTGACCCATCAAGTAATTTGTGATGCTTATGAGCTCAAAATACAGAAAATTAGGGTTTAGAGATATTACCTCAAAGAGAGAAAAATCGAGAGGGAGACTGAGAGCGGGAGCGACAGAGAGAGCGAGATCGACTGAGAGCGGGAGCGACTCTGAGAGAGAGCGATAGAGCGACTGAGAGAGAGCGAGTGCGACTGAGAGAGAGCGATAGAGAAATCGGGAAGAAGTTGGCTGCGGATTTGGGGAGAGGAGGTTGAGAGTGAGAGAGACAGAGTGAGGGAGAGGAGGAATTTTAAAAAAAAGGGTATTCAGGTCATTAACATATATATATTGAGCGGGTGTATCCAATTAGAATTTTAATAGATTTTTTTGAAGTTTAGAAAAAATACAGTAGTATTCAGTTATGATTTTTAAGTAATTAATAAAAATCTGATGGTATTCAATTCAATTAGGATTTTAAAATCATCAATACAAGTCTGGTAGTATTCAATTAGGACTTTTAAAAGATTAAAAAAAATATAGTGGTATTCAAAAACTTACCGATATATATATCTATCTTTGTGATTATTTGAGAGATCCTTCAATAGAAGGGGACTGTATAACCTAATATATATTTTTGGTTAGATGTTGAAGGAGAGCATAAGCCAGATGAATGCTCAAAAATATCTTGTTGTAGCAGAACACTGTATTATATATAAGGTCTCTAAACGATTATATATTTTTTTTTTTGGGGGGTGGGGGGTGTGGCGCGCAGGTGTACCATTCTTCTCGGAAGCCATGGTGATTAAGCGAAGATGCTCTGCTACCGCTGACTGCGAAACGTTTCCCTGTTACTCAAAAGAGTTTAAAAAGATCTGCATTGACAACTTGTGCGAATGCAAAATACCAAATAGTGATGGGTCCGCCCAGACAACTGGAAATGAAAGACCATGTTCCAGTCAGCAGGACTGCGACAAAATTGATTTCCTATGTCGATCGGGAACCCTCAAATGTGTTAATGGGAAATGCATATGCGTAGGCGTGAATTGATGGCTAGAGAGGTGCAACTTAAGTGTTGGATTATTAACAAGTGGCTATGGCCTATGGGGATGTATTAATCTTCCTACTATACATACAAATGGTACTAGAATTGAGCTTGGCTAATATTATTTATGCCTTATATTATATATCTTTGTGGTCTTGGAACCCCTCGATTTCTTGAGCAAAGCCACTAATGATAATTCCTAACATCTTGCCTAGCTAACAAAGATATCAACCTTATCTAAATGCCGGATGATGTGTTAGTGTTAGCAAGATTAAAGATAATGCTTTTCTACTTATTTTAGGAGATGAACATGAAGCATAGTTGAAGTTGAGAGTTTTTAACTCTTCTCTAAATTTTAATTCAAAAAGTCATTTACGGAAACCATCCATTAGATATGTATGAAGATAGCATCCCATATAGTTTGGAAAGTACTTCATTAACCTGCTATTTTTAGCTTTCTTTGATGTTAAAACTAGACTTGTGTGAACTCCTACAAATAGATACAACCCAAGGGACCTCACTTACGTACTCAGTGTAATACAAAGTAAATCCTGATATTCAGATTAACCTAACGTGTCACTAAAATCATAAAAACATGGAGAAGTCTACCTTCAACAGAGCTATGATGAGCTGGGTCGTCTTCTTGGTTGCAGGTGTAGCATTATTCTCAAACTAGAAAATTCTAGAATAATTTAGAGAATTACTAAGTAAAAGATGGTTGACTCTTACTAGAACCATCCTAATAATTATTTATTGTAATTGTAACTAGAGAATTATAGAATTATAGGAGTAACTTGTGGCTAAAAATGCCTTAGATAAAGTCGTGTGGTTACTGTACAACCGACTTGTCCAAGCAAAATTGTCGACTTAGCATCTGTATAAATAAGCATGCAACCCACTCAAGTAATCAAGCTGAAAAACTACAGCTGTCCAACTCAGGTAATCAAGCCTTGTACCTTTCCTGCTTCATTCAAATAAAATTACTTTGTTACTCTTTCAAAAGTTTTCGTTCCAAGTTAAGCTATTTTTCTAAACCTCTTCTCTCATAGACTAACAGTGGTATCAGAGCTTGTTCCGATAAACCTTGGACGAAACCAATAATGTAATCACAGGATTGGTAGTTTGGGTGTTTTTTGTTTGTTGCGCACTTCCTCAATCTTTAGGATTGATTTTTCTTTTTTATTTAGCATTTATTTCATAAAATAATTTTTACTTTTGTAAAAACAGGAGAGTAATGATTCTAATAAAGAGCTTAGTTTTGTTTACTTTGGTCTTCTAGTCCCACTTGGAGAAGAATGAGAAAAGGACCGTCTATGCTACGAATTAATATTTGGGATATAGGAATAACTTATCTTTTGAATAATTTTATCTTTTTATCATTAATTTAATTGTTAGTGAGATGCATGCATATTCAACAAATTCAATCGACCATTTTCTTCTGTTCTTTTCTTTATATAAAACCCTAATGTGAACTCACTCGTCTAGCAATTCTGATAAAAACCAAAGGAGGACCTCTAGAATATGAAAAATAATCAAGGGTTTGCATACCAATCAATTAATAAAAGTTTATCAAGTTATATATGCAATGGTATTTATTACATACTAATAAAAGTCTAATCTATACTTTTGTTTGCTTAGACTGGTGTATCATTATAAGAAGATTGAAGCATACTTTATTTGCTCAAGAGTATAACTACACATCACTAAAATTTGGGACTTTCTTTTTTCGCAAGTATGAATTTGTCCTAATGGCATTTTCTCATGTGCTTATTTGAGGTTGAGGTTGTTTTCTGTTAGCCTACCTTATCAAGTTCTTGGTTGAGGTTGGTTGTTTTCTGTTAGTGCAGGTTTGTTGCTTCTTGCCCCCTTCTTCACTAGGGACTTGTGTTCTTACGTAGAATTCTATGGTGTGAGGTCTTATCTTTTTATCGTTGGATTAAATTGATTAGTTTAATACAACGGCTAAGAGATAAAACATCATCTAAAGGCTTTTGTTTTTGGGCCTGCTTTTTTTTTTTTCTTTCTCCCATGGCCTTTTTCGTTTATTTTTTCTTGCTTAGACCCCTATTTTGGGCTTAGTTGGTGTGTGAGGCCTTCACTATTGCATTTGTTTTTCTTTGGGAGTGTTCTAAAAGATTGAACTCTTGCAGTGAGTACGAAGATACAAGTACCTGAAGCTAGAACCTCCAATGAAAAATTCATTATGTGAATGAAAAACACAATGGTTTTAGACATTAAACAGCCAAAAAACAAAACATACATCTGATGTAGAAAATACAGGTACCAAATCTGCAAATCTTAATTTGCCTTTTGGAAGCTTTAATGAACCAAACCACCATATATTTTTCTTTTCTCAATCAAACCATTTTTTCGCATCTTTCTTTGTTTGGCTTTCACTTTTGTCCTGCATGGCGTTTAGTGAGATGGGATGCAAAAGCCAATAAGAAGAGAAGGTCGAAAGCTTCTGTTCAGAGGTTGAACTACAAAACGCAGTGGCGAAGAAAATTTCTCTATACTGTGCAACAAAGCTTTGAATCAATAGAAGCCAAACATATGCAAAACGCTTGGTAGCCTGTCAAAGGATATCTGCAAAAGAAGAATATGACACTCAGAAGCCTAACACATATATTTTCCCATTCTCTTCATTCGCATTAGGCAAAAGATTTCAAATATGCGTACTTCAATATGGATCACCTTGTTTGCTGTTATTATAAGACACTACGGAGTTTCTGCTTATTATACCTGTAATCCATCACATACTTTGATTTCCCAACCCTTCCAAGCTGCAGAATTGTCTGCTTTCCGTTCTCCTAGCAAGACATAAAAAAAGTTAGCATCCCAAACCAAACATGTTTTGAAGTTAAACACTCGTTCAGTCCCCCCATTATTGTCATAAACAAAGCATTCTTCTGAGAGTCTTGATCACAGTGTTTCTATAGACGGATATGCAACATAAACAGACATATTACGAACATCCTAAATTAGTACCGGGTTCTGTTTCACAATGGTTTCTTAGTAAGTAAGTTGACATTTTAGATGAATCTGATTAAAAATTTGAGTCACGATTGCTTGTTGTAGTACCTCTAGAGTCAGCTGGAAATTCTTAACTGAACTTTGGATTCTAAGCCCAGCTCTTCCCCTATCTCTGAAGTCTAACTCATATCGCTTTGAAATCTGAGTGAAAATAGAAATCAATTAATGGACAGAAACACAAAACAAAACATGACAAAATTGTATGCGCTGAGGTAATATTACATCCTTTCGTAGACCTACTGTATTGTAATTGGGAACCCTTGAGCATAGCTGATGGACTTTGTCCAGTTTCTCCTCCCATTCCTTTGGGAGTCCCTTAATGTGTTGTACCTACAAGAGAGACACCGTGAAACACTTTAGTTAAGTAGTTTACCCATTAAATGGATTTCAGTATGGAACTTAATAGTACCAGACAAGATAATAGTCAATAGAAAAATCTGCTCTATATATGTGATCAATTCTTAATGTGGGAAACCTTAGATATCTTGGAAACTTTTGTGCTCACCGTGAAACACTTTAGTTAAATAGTTTACCCATTAACTGGATTTCAGTATGGAACTTAATAGTACCAGACAAGATAATAGTCAATAGAAAAATCTGCTCTATATATGTGATCAATTCTTAATGTGGGAAACCTTAGATATCTTGGAAACTTTTGTGCTCACCTGTGTAGTATTCTTTAACTGCATGGATTGATGCTTGGCTATACATGCCCTCAAACGTCTGTAACTTCCTGTCCAGCTCAAAATTGTTGGCGTAAACCTGTAAAGATAAGTAAACATTACAAGTTGAGGGAGGACAGTGTGAGTGTGTCTATGTGGGCCTGTGTGTGTGTGTGTGTGTGTGTGTGTGTGTGTGTGTGTGTGTGTGAGAGAGAGAGAGAGAGAGAGAGAGAGAGAGAGAGAGAGGAGAGGAAAAGGCTTACGATACAACAGCAAGAAGCGACTTTGACTGTCTGCTCAAGGAATTGGGACAACTACCCTGCAATTAAAACCTTATCATCAACCAATTACTGATAAACCTATTTGTAAAATTCATGGAAAGATATCTGATTGCCACTTTTACAGGTAATGATTCATAAGAGTTCAATTTCTAACCTGATCCCATATATGGTATTTTGAACCCATAAGGTTTGCATTTACACTCCCAATAAAACTGTCATCTGAATGAGATAATATTCCCTTTACATTCTGAGCAATAGTTAATTCCGATTTCCCATTCCTCCGCTTATGGTGTGCAATAGCTAGTTTCCGGTCTTGCCTTCCCTTGCCTTCCTGTAAGTTCATATATACCACACCAAAACAATTGACTCAGGAGTTTAACATGATTTACCTTCTTTTCAATCTTAATAATTTAGTTTATCACAGAAAACAATTGCATCCACACACAAACAGCAATAGAGAAGGGCAGGTTAGAGGAATAGGGTGTTGGAAAGTCTTATCAGAAACTCAAGAATGGATAAAGCCATGAAGTTTATGATAGAATCAAAGTAATAATGTAACATGACTATTATGTCAAAAAAGGTGCAGATAAATATTTTGAATGATAAAAAGAAACCCCTAATCCTAATCCACTGGGAAATATCTATGTATTTTCACTTCATTTATGTAAATTGGTTTCACAATGTTGGGTTATGATTATAGTCTAATGTAGTAACGTAGCTTCTTTTTTAACAATCTGAGAATTGACTGACAAGCCAACTAGAGGACTATCAACAGCAGGAAGTGTTCTAGAACACACACCACTATAATATGGTCTAGGCTAAACATCGAACATAACATAACCCCCATCCATCGATTATTACATTATCGTGAGTACTCAATACAAGTATAAAAAAATACCAACTTCAGAAAAGTATCTTGTCCAGAGTCCAGTGACAGAAATTAAGATTTCTAATAATTTGAGATTAAAGATATTTGGTGAAGGAAAGAAAAAAAAAAAAAAAAATTGAAAGCAACAGTGCATTATAATAACATTATTGAACAAGCAACATTAGTGAAATTAATATGCTTATATGCTGATTCAAACTGAACCCAAAAGTTTTTCAAACAGAAGACAAAATGAGGATTGTTCCAAATGAAGATATGCATAACAAGTTCAAATTCCAGACATCTTACATTGGTATGAAGAGAATACAGAGTACCCCCATCTAATCCTTCTGGGCATGCTTCCTTCACTATTACACAAGTGCACCTTCCTACATCCATAGGCAGTGGCCTGCACAGCAAAGACCTAAATCCACACCGTACCAAATTTACACACACATACAATTAGATTGACAACAACAACCCAAAAAAAAAAAAAAAAGTAAAACGTTTATATTTTACCACAAACAAATTAAGTAGAGAGCTCACTTATTAGGCAGAGTAGACCAAGAAGAGGCAGGGGCAGCCTCAGAATCAGAGTAGTCCCAGATCTTCAAAGAGCTCGAATTCTCAGACCCATTACTGGGTGGGTCCCAGATTGTGGACCCACCAAAGAGTACCTTGTCAGGCTCATTCATTTGCATACAAAACTGAAGGGAGGACGGCTTCAAGGCCCTGCAGCCTGTGGACAAAGACTTCAAATTCTTCTGCTTCAATGGCATCAAAAAAGAAGACCCATTTTCTTGTGCGACTAAATTCTCTTTGTCATTGTCCAAGGCAGCTTGTTCTTGCTTGTATGGCATGGCATTCTCTTTGTTGTGGTTTAAAATTGATGGGTTTGGCTCTAAATTGTGGTTTTTGGTGTTCAAGCTGACACCTTCGCTGTAGCTGCGGTTGTGTTTCTGGTCAGTGAGAGGATTGACATAGAGGGAGTTGTACGAGGATTGCCGTGGAATTAATGTGGTTTTCTTGCATCCACTCATCATAGTTCAGAGAGAGAGTGTGTGGTAAAGTTTTGGGCTTTAATGGAATGATTGTGAATGCTAGTTGTTGGTTTTGTTTTGTGATAGATTATGGGACTGCTGGAATTTGGTTGGTTTCTTTGAAGCAAATCATCATACAAATAGTTAACACAGAGAGAGAGAGAGAGAGAGAGAGAGAGAGAGAGAGAGAGAGAGAGAGAGAGAGAGAGAGAGAGTGAGATTTGAAAGATGTTGGGAAAACAAAACTGGTTTTTACTGGATAGTGGTGTCTACTGTTTTATTATGTGTGTGTGTGCGTATGGTTTTCAGATGTCAAATTCATACATACAAGTACAACACCCCGCTTTTTCTTCAACTACAATATGGGGCTTTGGGACCCACTTATGCTGAGGTGGGGCTTTCTCCCTCTCTGGCTTACTGGATTGGATAGAGGTTGTGTTTTGAATTTGAATGAAGCATTGGAAAGTGCGGAGCTTTTGTGTTTGGTTTCTAGAGGAAAGGAACTAGGATGTTTTATTTGTGTGGTGGTTGGTAGTTTAACGGTAACTATTCAAATTTTGTTGACTTTTTGTGTGGGTTGAACTGTTGATGGGACACTCGATAAAAAAAAATCTGGGAAGGAACAATGAGCGGGAAACATGTTTGAATACATTTTGTTCTACTAGGAGATTTAAAATCACGGCCGATACCCAAGTGACTTCATCATAATTCTTGGTAGCATACCGCATACTTTTTGCAACTCAATTGAGATATATATATATATATATATATATATGGGGTGGATGCGTGGCATTTTATTTTTTACACAAGTTTTGATACAAATTCTTGATCATTAGATTAACATATTATGAATTATTAAGATTAAATCTCACAACTAATTATTATTATCATGTTAATAATACTTTTATTCAAAAATTATTATTATTTTATTAAAATAATTAAGACTGGCATAGGTCCCAAAACTTTCTCTCTCTTTCGCCATGTAAATTGCCACATCTCTCTTCCTACATGTTGGCGTGACTTGTGGATATTGACTTACTTTCCTTACACACAAAGAATTCCTATTATAATTGTAATTGATTTACTTTAATTCATGATTTCCTACTGTAAATAGATTTAGGAATTTATTATTTACTTGCCCATTCAGGTTTCGTTGTATTATAAATATGACCTCCTACAAGGAGAAGAATACACAGAAAATTCCCACAAACAAATATTCTCTCATAGTTTTCATATTTTAGCATGATATCAGAGCGGCGATCTTGGAATTGCTGACTCTAGTTTCAAACCCCCGCCGCCACTATAGGGGTTGATGATTTTTTCATCCCTCATGGAGGTAGCACCACCGACTCCTTCTCTCTTTCTCAACCAACCATAGCTGAGTTGAGTGCCCAGATGACTCAGCTCTTACAGATGCAGACTTTGGCCCTGAATCTGATCCTAAATCAGGATCCTATTTTAACAACCCCAACTATGACGACGACGACGACCCCGACTCCGACGACGACCTCGACCCCCACTCCAATGATGACCCCGACCCCGAATTTGTCTATGATTCAGACCCCGATCCCGACTTCGACTTCGACTCCGGCCTCGACTCAGGCTCATATCTCGATCCAAATTCCTACCAAACCTATATCTTATGCATCTTCCGTTACGCAGATTATGACTTCTCGACTAACGACCCCGACACATGGACCAGATTTCTCATATTGTGGTGATCCGAGACACACTCGTGAGACTTGTTTTAAATTACATGGCTACCCCGATTGGTGGGCTACTCTTAAAGATTAAGGACAACACAATACGACTAGTAATGATACTAGTTATGGATTTCTTACTTCTGCTAAGATTGATTCCAGGGGCTGGATAATTGATTCCGGTGCAACTGATCATATGACGTTTGATCCTGATGATTTTTTGAATACTACACAACCTCGACTAACTTGTATTACAAATGCCAATGGAGTTACTTATCCTGTGACAGAGGCTGCCACTGTTGACCTCTCATCCTCTCTCTTACTGTCTAATACTTTACTTGTTCCATCTTAATCCAATAAATTGTTGTCAGTTAGTCAGCTTACTGAACAATTGAATTGTTGTGTACTCATTTACCCGAGTTTTTGTTTGCTTCAAGATATACACACTAAGGAGATTCTTGGTCATCATACTAAGAGAGGGGGCTATATATGACACATCCCTATGATAGCAAACAACAACAAATCTGGTTGTAGCACCGTCGATTGGGACATTCGTCTTTTAGTTATATGAAGCATCTTATACCAGATTTATTCTTAGGTTTTAAGGACTCCGACTTCACATGTGATACTTGTATTTTGGTCAAGAGTCACCGTGTGCCCTACCTGTTGAGTATGAACAAGTGTACTACTCCATTTATGTTAATTCACTCTGATGTCTGGGGACCTTCACCTATCACTGCTCCTTCTGATGTTTGATGGTTTGTCACATTCATAGATGATTGTACACGGATGACATGGCTTTATTTGCTGAAGAATAAAAATGAAGTGTTTTTCCGTTTTCAGTCCTTCCACAAATTCCACAAACAGAAGAAAAATCAGTTTAATGATCAAATCCAGATTCTTCGCTCACACAAGAGTGGAGAATTTGTCAATCATGACTTTCAGACTTACTTCCAACAACATGGAATTATCCATGAGACGACTTGTCCTCAAACACCGCAATAAAATGGTGTTGTTGAACGAAAGAATCGACATCTTTTTGAAACTGCCCGAGCACTTCTGATTGGCGCTCATGTTCCTCGCCATCACTGGGATGATGCTATTGTCACCGTAGTTCACCTGATCAACTACATGCCTTCTGGTGTATTGACCTTTAAAACTCCCTTACAGGTGCTTGTGCAACATAAACCTCTGCCCTCTGTTTTGGTACTCACACCCAAATCTTTGGATGTGTGGCTTTCGTTCATCTCCACAAAAATCAACGTAGCAAACTTGATCCATGTGGGCTTCATTGTGTTTTTGTAGGTTATGTCACTCATCAAAAAGGTTACCGCTGTTATCACTCTCCTACCCAACGTACCTATGTCACTTTGGATGTAACCTTTCTGGAATCTGAGCTGTTCTTCCATGACCAATCATCCAATTCTACGCTTCAAGAGGAGATACGAAGTGAAGAGCAGAATTGGAGCAACTTAGAAAATGAAGAAATTCTCCTCTGTACAGAAATGATCTATCGTCCCAAGTCTGGAGCACGAGATTACTCTCTGCCGAAAAGCGATCAATCGCCCATTCATAGAGATCAATTGCCTGACCCACCTGATCCGTGCGATGATATTTCTGATCCGAGTCTCACACCTACAGACAATACAAAATAATAAGATGAAGACCCCCCCTCTAACTCAACAGTACCAACAGACCAATCTCCTGAGAATATCCTTGAGGTAACTACTCCTACTAGACTTGTGCATTTAGAGGATAAAACTATTGGATATCAATTACCTTTCAGACAAAATCATAGGAAGCCACAAAACCGTTATTCACCTGATATTGGCAAGACATCCAAGTATCCAATTGCAAATCATGTATCCACTAAGAAGCTGTCTGAACCACTCAAGGCTTTTATGCATCAGTTGTCTGCTATCCATATTCCAACCAAGCTCTCTGAAGCATTGAAAGATCCTAAGTGGGTCCAAACTATAAAAGAAGAGATGAAAACTCTTGAGAAAAATCAGACTTGGACATTGGAGATTATACCACGAGGAAAAAAGACTATCAGATGTAGATGGGTGTTTACTATAAAACACAATGCAGATGGATCTATCGAGCGATACAAGGCAAGACTTGTGGCAAAAGGGTACACACGGACCTATGGTATAGACTATGAAGAAACCTTTCCTCTAGTTGCAAAGTTAAACACTGTCAGAGTCTTATTGTCCCTTGCAGCTAATTTGGATTGACCACTACACAAGTTTGATGTAAAGAATGCTTTTCTACATGGTGTTTGGGCCCAAATTCGGCACACCCGAAACCAAGAGACAGGCCCATGATGAAATTACCTGCCCAGCCCGAAAACTTGAATAGGATCCAGACAGATTGGGCTTCACACCAAGAATGTTGAAACACAAAGCTTCAGCCCAAAGAAAGGCCCAAAGAGGAAACTGACAAGATGGGCTTCAAAGATCAGCCCATGAATTATTGATTAGGTTCAGACCCAGGGGATCAGAAACACACCCACGTGATTGCCTCAGCTTTAGAAAAGTCAGCAATACCGACTGAAATTTAAAAAAATGAAAGGGACGTCTCTGAAACACTGCCAATTGAAGATCAAAAAACCCATCTATGCTCAAGATTTTGCTCCAAATCGATGCACCACCCCCCCAGGGATTCACGGATCACGCTTTCTAAATTAGAACGGAAAACAGGGAACCATTCAGAAAATATAAAAGAAAAAGCCAAACCGCCATAGAAAGCCCACACAGATGGTGGCGGTGATTTGAATTAGAAAAACTGCCACCCAGGAAACCAGGGAAAGGACTGCTTTAGGAGGTGACTGCTCAGAACCTATCTGTCTTGATTGATAAGAAATCCTTCTTACTTTATATTATAAGAGATCTTTTTGCCGCCCATTATTTAGGATTAAAAATCACCTCCCCAGGAGGGTCTCTTATAAAAACGAAAGTAGGCAAAGGAACAAAGGACACTCAATTCATCAATCAATCAAAAAAAACAAACAAGAAAAAGCTCACTTGGATCCAAAGAAAACCAGCTTTAGATCAGAATTCCAAAGTTCAGACTTAGAAAATAAGTCCTCTGAAAGCGAGATCCCTCTCGTTACAAGTTTGGTTCAGCAAAAGCCAAGACAAAAACAGTTTGAGTTTTCACAAATATGAAAACCTCAACAAATTTTATAGCATAGTTCCAGCTTGCTAAATACGAATAGCCACTTCTGTCCCTTCAAACTGAAGAAGTCGCAGTTCTGCCTGCTCAAAAGTCTCCCAAGGCTTGAAGTAGATTGAAGCTCTGCCAAAATTGAACTTTGGTATCGATTTACAGCTGAAGCCAAGTAGCTAAAGTTGTCGACAGTACAGTCCAGCGTAGACATGCCCAGTCCGGCCCGGATCAGAAGTTTCCACCCAGGCAGAAATGGAGTTTCAGCCATCTTTTTGCCTTTCTAGAGTCGATTTCTCCCTGCTTAATTTTGTAAAAGAGAGTTCTGCCTGGAAAAAGTACTTTATTATTATCCATTCTGGCCAGAACAACCATTTGATACTGAGATAAATTGTGAAAGTCCTCACCAGCCTGAGGCAAGAAAAGAACTTACTTGGGAGATATTCCTCACCCAAATTCACAATCGTTTTGTTTTAGAAGCCAGTAACTTGAGGCGCAAGTTATCCACTCTCAAAATAAGTCTGCTAGAATCTACATTGCTAGCAGTGGCACGCTCACACACCAAAGAAAGCTGACTTGTCGACCAGCAAGTGGTCTTCAAGCCAGTGGGGAACTTCGCCCTTCCACATCAGGAGTTAAACACGAAAACGGGTGAACACATGGCGAACTCACGGAAGAGGTGTACATGGACATTCCTTATGGATATAATACTACTCAGATTGGAACAGTTTGCAGGCTACGAAAAGCATTGTATGGATTGAAACAATCACCACGTGCATGGTTTGGACAGTTCACCATGGCAATGAAGAACAATGGTTTCAAACAATGCAACTCAGATCATACTCTGTTATTGAAACATCGGAAAGGGAAGGTAATAGCATTAATAATCTATGTTGATGATATGATTATTACTGGAAATGATAAACAGGAAATATCACAACTACAAGACTATTTGGCTACTGAGTTTGAGATGAATGATCTATGTGGACTCAAGTATTTCTTGAGAATTGAGGTGGCTCGATCGCAGCAAGGCATATTTCTCTCTCAAAGGAAATATGTCTTGGACTTGTTGACAGGCACAGGAATGCTAGATTGCAAACCTGCGGACACTCCTATTGTTCAGAATCATCATCTTGGAGAATATCCGGATCAAGTTCCAACTAACAAAGAAAGATACCAAAGGTTAGTGGGAAGATTGATTTATTTGTCACATACTCGACCAGACATTGCTTATGCGGTGAGTGTTGTCAGTCAATTTATGCACTCTCCAAGTGAAAACCACATGAATGCAGTTCTTCGAATACTTAGATATTTGAAGTCTGCACCTGGAAAAGGACTTATGTTCTCAAAGCATGATCATCTAAATATTGATGGTTATTCAGATGCAGATTGGGCGGGTAATGTAATAGATAGAAAATCCACATCGAGTTACTTCACATTCGTGGGAGGTAATTTGGGGACATGGAGGAGCAAGAAACAGAATGTAGTAGCTTTATCCAGTGCAGAAGTCGAGTTCAGAGGCATGACTAAAGGGATTTGTGAACTTCTTTGGTTAAGAAAGTTGCTTACTGAACTTGGGTAAAAACCTACATCCACAATGAATATCTTTTGTGACAACAAGGCTGCTATAGCCATTGCACAGAATTCGATTCAGCATGATCGTACTGAACATATTGAGGTGGATCGACACTTCATCAAACAGAAACTTGAGGCTAAAGTGTTTCAGTTTCCTTTTGTGAAATCCGAGGATCAATTAGCGGATATTTTGACAAAGGCGATTTCAAGTAAAGCATTCCACAATTCACTGGATCAGTTGGGCATTGGCGACATCTATGCACCAACGTGAGGGGAAGTGTTGGCGTGACTTGTGGATATTGACTTACTTTCCTTACACACCAAGAATTCCTATTATAATTGTAATTGATTTACTTTAATTCCTAATTTCCTACTGTAAATAGATTTAGGAATTTATTATTTACTTGCCTATTCAAGTTTCGTTGTATTATAAATATGACCTCCTACAAGGAGAAGAATACACAGAAAATTCCCACAAACAAATATTCTCTCATAGTTTTCATATTTTAGCACTACATGCCCATACTTGGGTATCAATCAAATGTACAACCTAAACTCTCTAGTAGATGCTATGGCATCTTGGGCCCTAACCGACCCTCATCAGTCCTAACTCATGTGGATGGGCTACCATGCCCTCCAAGAAACTGAAGACGGAACAAGGGCCATAAGTCAGCTGTATTTTTTTTTTCGCTGCTCTATTTTGGTTTATGTCTCCTGCTATTCTAGTTTTGTTTCTTAAAATGAAAGAGGTTTGTTAAAATATAAATAAATAAATAAATAAAACTTGAATTAATAATTAAAATTCATAGGAAAATTCCTAATTCTTTAGTTAATTACCGTCTGATCATTGAGCCTTGGTAAAACTACATAATGGGCAATAAGATGTGAGATAATTGCTTGAGAATAATCTACAGGGGTTGGTTCAACTAATCCATTGAACATGTTGTTCAAGCTTTCACTTTGAATAATTTGATGAACTTTGAGGCACTGAAGATATGATCTTGATGAGCCTTGGAGGAATTCGGTTATGTTTGTTGGCCTGATGAAGGATGGGAATATATTCTTTTCATTTATAGATGGTGGTTGTTGATTGATGAGTGGCCATGGAGGAAGATGGATAGAGATACAGCCTACGGTGGGCATGAAGAAGAGATATAGAGAGAGAATCATGGGAATTGTGCAATTCATAGTTAAAATAATAGTAATTTTAGGCAAAAATTATTATTAAAAAGATAGTAATAAATAGTAGTGAGATTTAATCTCAGCCATTTGTAATGTGTTAATCTAATGGTCAAGAACTTGTATCAAAACTTGTGTCAAAAATAGAGTGTTACCATCCGCCCCCTATATATATATATATATATATATATATATAGTCGTCTTCTATTGAGAGATCTCTCAAATAATTTTATTTGTAAAACATCCTTTAGGATCCATACGAATTTTTTAAGTCTACATTCAAATATCATCCTTGCAAAAAATTAGACAAATTGGAAACCGTTTTGACATCCAATTGTGTCCTACAAAATCAATGAACACTGTGCTTCAAGAAAGTATTATAATTTCAATAACTCAACTGAGTGGTCAAATGATATTGGATTCAAGTGAATTTTTGTAGAGATGATCTTTGAATGATTATCTGAAAAATAGATGGTTTGGATTAGTGAAATACAATACGGAGTGAGCCCAATAAAAGTATTCCTCAAATAAAATGGAAGCTATATATATATATATATATAGTCCCATTCTATTGAAGGATGCCCTCAAATAATTTTATTTGAGTGACACCCTTTAGAGTCTCCTACAAAAAAATAATTTCAACAATCCAAACAATCTATTTTTTAAGTCTACATTCATAGATCATCCTTGCAAAAAATTAGACACATTGGAAAACGTTTCGACATCCAATTATGTCATACAAAATATATATACAAAGAGCACCGTATTCATTAATTTTGTAGGCACAATTGGATATCGAAATAGTTTCTGATTTGTATAATTTTTTGTATGGATGATCTATGAATGTAGACTTAAAAAATATATGGTTTGGATTGTTGAAAAAAAATTTGTAGGGGACCCTAAAGGGTGTCCCTCAAATAAAATTATTTTAGGGATCCCTCAATGGAAGGGGATTATATATATAAACTAATTGGGTGATATATTCATGAGGCAAATATGGATTATTATTATCTCCAAGGGAGATGTGAAATGCAAAATGTTAAATTTGAATTTGATGGCTTATGTGGCAATTTGACACTAAGGAAAAAATTTAACTCCACCTGAAATGTCAAATATCATATTATTTTATATTTTTAAAAGCAATTGGGGCCCATATGATACATAAAGTTTTAAACGAAAGTAAATGATAGTGGGGTCCATGACTCAAAAATATTAAAAGAATATTTGACATCAAACTTTTTGATATGTTATTTTTGACATCTCTCTTCAAGCCTTCAAACCCATGTGGGATTTTGACTATTCGATTGGAACAACTTTAACCTTTAAATTTTGTCATTTCATGTCTACGTGGCAATTTAACATATCGATTGGAGATGCTCCCTAAATCCTTAGGAGTCTTGTAAAACCCTTATGCAAATAAGTTTAGATATGCGGAGAGAGGGAACGAAATGAGTTTCCATACCATAAAACAGAAAATATAACAATAATTAAACAATCATCCTATGAAAGTCACCATTGAACCCTATCATACGTCTTTGGCATATCTAATGTTGAACGTCATTTTGATGTCACCCTTACATTTGAAACCCTTCATATAATGCACATGATCAAAAGCCTTCATGACATTATCAAGAATGAGTAATGTTTCACTTACCACATTTTTATCCCATATTTTCAAACCATCTTATGTGGTAGATGAAGTGGACAACCACATCAATTAAAAAGTATCAATAAATCATAAAATAAAAGAAAATACTAAATTAATTTTAATTGATGCGTTGTCCTACCTCATCTGCCACATAAGGTAGTATGAGAATGTGGTATACAAATGTGGTAAGAGTAGTATTATTCTATCAAGAATATAGTATCCTAGTAGTAAAAAGGCACTTTAACACTCTAAAATAACATTTGAAAGCCCCACCATCAACCATTTTGCCAAAGTTTTCGCTACCAATTTATGCAAAAGCATACAAAATCTTATTGAGTGAAGCTCGTCATTTTTTTAATTAGTTTAAAGATTATGAATTTTTAATTATTGTTTTGGTGCATAATACATTAACAACAACAAAAAGGAAACCCATATTTCTTACTAAGCATTAAACAGACTTACCAAATCTATGGGTAACGGATAGGCTTTTGCGTAGATTTTACGTGAGTTTAGAGGATCTTCAAAGATTGGATACCAACTTGAAATGAACCCTATAATTTGGAGAATTTTATGTAGTGATATTTTATTTTTACTTTGGTGGGATATAGGTTTTACATCCAAATATTCCAGGACATTGGAGTGAATTTTTAAGTGTGTTGATGTAAATCATCCTTTTACAACACCATATGTAAAGCGTCTCTTAAACCATGACTTGTTTGTAGGGGTGGGATCAATTTGGCCAATTTCCAACGAACAATTTCAATTTTTTATTTTACTATGTTCTACTCTATGTATTCTATTCCACTATCCGTCGGTATGAGGGAAAGACATGTATATGTGATTTTAACTAGGTATGTATGAACTAAAGATACATCTAATTTGTCCTTGCGAGCTACCACGCTGCACTCTCCCGTGATGAAGAAAAGAATTGAGAATTAATAGACAAACTCGATGAAACCAGTCGATTCAAACCATAATTGCCGGTTTGGTTTTGTTTGACCAATAAAAAGTCAAATGGTTTAAAAATCGAACCGAACCGTCTACTTGTATATTTATTTATTTATATTTTATTTTACTTGTGTAGTACTCAATTAAATAATAACTATATATAATGTTGAATTTAAAGTTTGATGAACATTTGGAGTTATTGAGATTTGAATCGTAGCTATTGAAATTTGAAGTTTTATGATGTTTTGATATTTTAGAAAATGAAAAAGTATGTAGCAAGTTTTGATTATTATTATTATTATTATTATTATATAAATTGTAACTGGGCTAACAATGTTGAAAAAATGTAAAAGGAAAGAGAATTGGGCTTAGTCCCAAACCGGTAGAACCCAATCCAGCAAAACCGATTTAAATGATTTGATTTGGTTCGATTTGGTTTCATCCATGATTTTTGTCAAAATCGAACCGAATCAAACTATAATATTATAATTGGTTTGGAGGCAATTTTAAGATGAAACTGATCCAATTTGAACTGTGCCCACCCTACCCTTACTAGTTTGATGGCTTGCCCTGAAGTGCATTGGAATGAGTCCAAGTCAGTCTTTATGAGTCCCACCCCCTCTAGATGAGACTTAAGACATAATTTGTTGGTTGTTATCCAATTTAATAAGTTAAGTCCCAACATTCATATATTTGGTGGGTCGAATTAGATTGGACTATTTCAATTAAATTGGACAAGTGTCTTGGTTGTCATTTGGTATGTTGAGACTGGACTTATTAACGGGGTGTATCCAATTCTAACTTTTAAAGATTTTATGGCATGTTTATTAATTCGTAATTAGATTAGGAGGAATTGAATTGAGGATGAATTGAATTGAGGAGGAGTTGGATTGAGGAGAATTAGATTCCGGATTCCTATTGAAGTTGTTTACTAAACCATATGGATTAAGGAGAGTTAGATTCCATTTAGATTTAGGAGAGTTAGATTCTGGATTCCTATTGAAGTTGTTTACTTAACCATATAGAATTGGGATATGAGTGGTACTAATTACTAAAATTTCCTTATTGTTGGGTTAAAGTAGTTGGCAAATTTTAAAATTTTAAAATTGTGTGAGGATATAATGGGTAAAAAAGATGAATTCTTAACGGGTTAGTTCTTCAGAATTAGAATACCACCTCCCACCCAAGAATTGAATTCCTCCAAAATCAAGAATTCAATTCCTAATTTTGTATGGGACACACTTACTTTTAAATTCCTTGATGTGAAGTAAATGCATGAATCCTCAATAGCTAGAATTCAATTCCTAATGAGAATTCCAATTCCTAATTATTAAACACACCATTAATGAGTTTTAAAGTCTAGAGGTATTCAACTATGACTTTAAATAATCTTTAAAAGTTTAGTGATATTCAATTGTGACTTTTAAAAAGTGTTTAATTTTTTTTTTTTTGGTATTAAAAAAGTTAATGACTTTTGGAAACTTTGTAAAATAAATGAATTTTCAGTACTTTGCTAATTCTTAATACCAAAAGTCTTGCTAATTTACACTAGACTTTATCAGTGAATTCGATGGAGTTTGATTGCGAGGAAAGCAAATGAAGCAGCCCATCGTGCTGTAGCTTTGGCCTTTGCGAGGGTGCGCCATCATGTTCGGATCTCTAGACCCCCTCCCTTTTCGGTATACTATCAAGAAATGTCCTACTTGTACCACCAATTTGATTATTATTAACTTTTGCTTACATTATATGTTATGGGAAGTTACTTTGCTTCTCTGAGGTTGCTATTAGATAATGTAATGGAACCTAGTGGTTTCATTTTGTTCTGGCCCTTTGGAATATCAATATTTCTCTGTTGATGAATATTTCTTTTCTTTTCCTCATGCTTGCATATCGAAGCTTATCATTATTTCATCACAAAGCCATGCTTGCTTACAATATTTCATTTATATGTTGATTTTTTCAGTCATGCTCCTATATGAACGTTGACTTTCTTTCTGTTGTGGCTTTGTATTCTTGCATTATGGCAACCTGTACGCAAGGTACATAAATATTCTTTTACTCTTTGCCAGAACTTTTGTTATTCACTGATTTTGTTTGTTTTCTTCTTTGATAATACAATTCCTCATTAATATACTCTCATTGTTTTACATTTGATTTTGTTTAGCTCACCTTTTTTTCTTCATGTTTTTATTGCTGTAAAGTTCATTCTCACTAATATCTTTAATTAAGATGCAATTAATCATTAACACATGTGGGTTTTGTGTCCCCCACCCCCCCTCCCCCCACATCATTTTTGATTCATTTGTTTCTTGGTAGTTAATTATTTTTCAGTTTTTCTGGTTTTTCCCATGTATTTGTTGTGGCGTTTTACGATTATTGGTTGTATCACTCAAATCCACCCATTTTATCTAAAATCTACATGTTTATCAGGTATAGTAGAGTATACTACTTATGTGTTAGGTACATTATGTTATATTTACTTAGTAATTATGTACATTATTTTATATTTACCTAGTATTTAAGTACATTATGTTATATTTACCTAGTATTTAGGTACATTATGTTATATTTACCTAGTAATTAGGTACATTATATCACATTTACATAGTAGTCATGTAAATATTTGTTGGGAAGATATCATCAATAATTCTCCGTTTTATATTAACTTCTTTTATGTCATGGCGGCAATAGAAGGATTCCAAATTTAAAATATGAAATCTATTTAGAAGGAAAGAATTGATACATTAATTTGGATTTTCAATTACTGTTCTTTCCTTATTTATCAAAGGGTAAAATTGACACATGAAAAAAAATTAATAGAAGTCAATGGGCCCAATCTATAGCAAAAATGGTGTGGACTAAACCCAATAACGGTTAGGAATTTTGGACTTAGATTGAAGAACTCCTAAATATTAAAAGGTAAATACTATTTATAAAATAAATATAAAAGAAGTAGACAAAACTCTGATAATAGTATATGAAAGTATGCCACTTAACATGGGGATGTAAAGGGGCATGTATGCTATATTTACACCCTAGCCGCCGAAAACACTTGCAATGCAAATGTGTATCCTATTGTGAATGTAGGAAACCACCATGAGATTGAAAAATAGATGCAAAATTGCATCTATTTTTATGTCTCCATTAAGTGGGCTCTATGGCTGAAAAGGAAGAGAGAGGAGCTAAAAAGGAGGAGATTTAAAAAAAAAATATGCAGCCCAAACTCACCGGGGCCCACTAAATTGAAAAGCCAAGCTTCCCTTCGTTTTTTCCATCAGTCCAATTTTGAACGGCCCAAATCAATTTCAATATGCCAACAATGTATACATCCCAGTAGTCCAAAGGATACATCCCCAAATTCACATTTTACCATTGTTGAAAAAAACGCAATTTACACTTTTCCGAAGATGTAAACAAGATGTAAAAGTGGCTTTACATCTCTAATTTTATAACCTTGCAATGGAGATGTTCTAAAAGTCATTAAGAATCTGTCAATTCTATGAAAGTCACTTACTTACAAAAAGTCTTTAAACGCTGGAATGGGTCAGATCGAGCGGGTCTAACCATGTCGAGCTGGGCTTTAACCTATTGGGCCTCGGGCTACCCACTTCGGCCTGCTGGAAAATGATACTAAATAAGCTAGGTTTCTAAAATTTTCTTTCTTCACAATTTGGATAGACCAATAGGCAATTGCAAAAAATGAGTGGTTGATCTCTTTCTCCTCCTCAGTTCCACATGTGAGAGAGAAAACAAACAAACCTATATCAAAATCCCAAAGAAACATCGTGTCCCCGCTCACTACTATCCTCTTTAACACTTTCATATTTTGATTTGTTGGGAATTTGATTTTCTAGTATTTTTATATTGTAAACTTAAGTAAATGAAGTAACATAAAAATAAATTAAAGTAAAAGACAAGACATTTACTTAAATGTTTAGAACGGAAATAAAGTAATATATGGCAAAAAACACACAAAGCAAATGGGCAGGTCTAGTCGAGTCGGGTTGTGGGTGGGTTGGAAGTTTCAAATCCTAAGCTCAAGTATCCAATTCAAACTTTTAATGAATTTTATAGAGTTTAAAAGTCTAGAGGTATTCAATTTAGATTTTTAAAGAGTTTATACAAGTCTAGTAGTTTTCCAGTGTGACTTTTAAAAAGTAGTTAAAAGTTAGGTGGTATCCAATTGTGAGTTTTAAAAAGTCTTTAAAAGTTTGATGGTATCCAAAAAGTTAATGACTTTTCAAAAGCTTATTAAATGAATGACTTTTCCATACTTTCAAGGCTAATTGTTAAGAACAAAAGTCTTGCCAATTTATTAGTAACTTTTATCACCTTTATGAAAGTATTTAAGAATTGGCTTATTATCACAAAACGTCCCTAAGGTTTACGAAACTATCAGATTGCATCCTTAATATTTTTTTGTGTCATTCGTGGTCCTCAAGGTTAGAATGCATGATCACAAAATGGTTCCTACCATTAGGTTCCGTCAAAAACTCTGTTAGTTTGCTGACGTGGCATATATATATCACAAAACATCTCTGAGGTCACACACCTATTACAAATGATCCTTACGAAATTTTTTAATTTTTTAAATTTAAAATTCATAACATTTTTGTTTTCTGTTTAAAATTTTATGAATTTAAATTATTTTAAAATATATATTATATTTTAAATACATGTGACACTATATTATTGTAGATGTGGGCTCCATATATATGCCACATCAACAAACTAATGGAGTTTTTAAAAAGTAATTTAAAATTTATAAAATTTAAAAATGAAAAAACTAAGGACTAGTTTGGTACACAGGACTGTCTTGGCATGGACTATGCTTAGGGACTAGCTTGGCTTGGCTTGGCTTGGTCTAAGTTGGATAACACTTATCCTGCGTTTGGTATATGCTTGGACTAGGACTATAATTTTTTTATTTTTTCAAAAATATCTATATATATGTATATATGTATTTTATGTCATATAATATATATGTATATACATGTATATAAGTATATTATAATACTATTATATATTTTAAATAGTATAAACGTACATACATATATATATATGTGTATATAGGTGTATACATGTATATTATAATATACATGGATATAATACATATACATATATTTATATATGTATGTATATTATAATATATAATATATATATGGGTATGTTATAATAATAATAATAATATACATGTATATACGTGTATATATGTATATTATATATGTATGTATATATACATATATATTATTATTATTATAAAATACATATGTATATATAATATATGTATAATATATGTATATTATATATACATATATACATGTATATAATATATTTGTATATAGGTGTATCTCTATATTATAATATATACATGGGTATAATACATATACATATACATATGCATATTATAATAGATAATATATATGGGTATGTTATAATAATAATAATATACATGTATATACGTGTATATATGTATATTATAATATATATACATATAGTATAAATATATAATGTATATATGTATATACGTGTGTATATGTATATTATAATACATACATGGGTATAATATATACACATATATGTATATATACATATATATGTATTATAATAATATATATATTACATATATACATGTATGCTATTATTATAATATTAATATGCATGTGTATATGAGTATATTATAATAATAATATATGTGTATATATCTATATGTATTTATATATTATATATGTATATATGTGTTTATATATACATGTATATACGTGTATATATGTACATTAATATATAATATAATATATATTACATATATACATGTATACATGTATGCTATTATTATAATATTAGTATGTATGTGTATATGAGTATATTGTAATAATAATATATGTGTATATATCTATATGTATTTATATATATTATATATGTATATATGTGTATATATATATACTTGTATATGTGTATATACATGTATATATGTACATTATAGCATATGTGTATGTAATAATAATAATAATAGTAATATATGTTATTAGTATTACAATATAATATATGCATCTCATACATTAGTAAATATAGGACTAGCTAACCCTCCCTTTTTACATGGGATTAGTAGTCCCCTCCTAAGGAGGTGTTTTTGGTGGGCCCGGTATTAGCAATCACATCTAAGACTAAAATTAAATGAAACAAACATGATACTAAATTTAGTCCAAGCCAAGCCTGTGTACCAAACGACCCCTAAGGGTTTAGGGTTCATAAATAATCCTCAAAATTAAAATCCTTCTATAAATGGTTTTTTCATTTATAAATAATTTTAAAAAGAAAATCAAAATTTTATGAATTTTAAATTAAAAAATTCGTAGGGACCATTTATGATAGGTGTGTGAACTTCAGGAATGTTTTGTGATATATATGTGTGCCACGTTAACAAACTAACGGAGTTTTTGACGGAACTTAACGGCAATGACCATTTGTGATTGCACATACTAACCTTGAGGACCATAAGTGACACAAAAAAACTTTAATGATGCAATATGATAGTTTCGTAAATCTTATGAACGTTTTGTGATAATAAGCTTTAAGAATTTGTCAATTCTATTAAAAGTCACTCACTTTAAAAAAGTTCATTATAACTATGGATTGGATAGACCCTCCGAACAGGTCGGACCAAGTAAACACAACCATTGAACTGAGCCGGGCTTTAACCCATCGAATCTCAGGCTACCCATTTCGGTCTCGCGGCCGCCAGCCAAATGATACTAAATAAGCTAGGTTTCTTAAAAAATTGTCTTTCTCGACAATTTGGATAGACCGATAGGCCATTGCCGAAAACGAGTGGCTGATCTCTTTCTCCTCCTCACTCCCACCTGTGAGAGAGACAACAAACAAACCCACTTCAAAATCAAAAGAAGCATCATGTCCCCGCTGACTACTATCCTCTCTAACACTTTCACCCATGGCCAACAACACACTAACACTCTCTAGCTCCACTCTCTTCCACCTCACTAGAAAACCCATTTCATTCACTTCAACACTCACCCTAAGAATCAAAGCGAGGGCCTCCACAGCCATTGCCATGGCTTCTACCACCAAAACCAAGGTGGTACCTGCAGTGATAGTCGGTGGTGGAAGGGTTGGCAGAGCCTTAGAGGACATGGGCAATGGTGATGACTTGCTGGTGAAAAGAGGAGACCCTGTGCCTCTTGATTTCAAAGGTCCAATCTTGGTTTGCACTAGGAATGATGATCTTGAGGCTGTTCTTGAGGCCACTCCAAGGCCTAGATGGAACGGTATTGCCATCTGATTGCATTTATTTATTTTTAATCTGAGAATGAGGAATGGTAGTTAGCAAGTTTTTACGGAGTAGTTCGGATTGATTGTTGAGAGTTGTTTGAAGTGAAATTTATGTGGTTTTGTGATTCAATTTTGTATATAGGATTTGGATAATAATTGGGCGTGTGTTCTTCTGTAATGCTAGAGAAAAGTTTATGCTTATGGTCCTGTTTTTTCTTGTTGGGAATTTTCTTTGATTTTGGAAGTTGACTTTGGGAGTTTTGATTGAATGCCAATAACCTTGTTTTATTCAATGGGCTGTTAGAATAATTTGGTTAACTTTTGTCGTAATGTTAACTAATGTTTATGCATACCCTTGTGAAATTATTATCCCTGTTCTTGGTGCATGAGTCCTTTTGGCTTTAAACCCTGTCTAAGGTACAGTTCTGAAGTTATCTCGATCATTGGATCAGATAACTTTTATGCTGGAAAACCTACTGCATTTAGGGTTACTTAATAGAAGCATAAAGCACGAAGCATGATGCTAATGGAATACTAAGATTTGTCTTTTCGTGTGTTTAGTTTTTCCGAATGTAGTTAATATTTAACCACAATACTGAGCTTAGCATCACCATCCCCTGTTGCCCTAGCTTATTGCTAGGGTATGATTATCAGATAGGCAGCCTTGGTTCTGAAGCAAACTGGCTCAAGTATTTATAGACATGACATGTGGTGGCATTTCAATGTTGAATTGCACTGTTGGTTAATGGATAGGGTGCTTACATTGTGTTTCCCTTGGAATTCTTAGTACAAACTCATATTCCGAGTAATGTATCTAGAAAATAGACCTTATAACTGTTACTTATTATATATTAAGCTGGTAATCATGTGGGTCCAAATTAGAAGACCAGATTTTGAAGGCGGCTGTTATGTCTATCATAGTTGTATAATTTGACTTGTTATTGACAAAAACATATCAAATGTAGTGAAACTGATCATTTGTCCTGTGACTTCTTCCGTCTTTCATGAATTGGTCCATTGTCTTTCAATGATTTGCTGCATTTACTTGCTAGTTTTCGAAGATTGTAAAATTGATAAAAGGGTTTGGAGTTTGTGACTGGATTTCCCTGGCTTTTGTTTGTAGCACTTCCGTTAACTTAGTTGTTTATAGATTGTAGGCTGATATCAGGTTGACCTACCTATAATGAAATTTTTAACTGTTCACTTTAAGTTGTTGAAATACATGTTCAAGCCTTCATAACTTGCTCTCGTTTCCTTGTTTTCAAGTTTCATTGCTTGCCAAAAAAAAAAAAATTTAAAATAAAATAAAGAAGTCAGAGTACACGTCTTCTGAGAATGATTTGGTCTGGATTTTTTTACTTCCCTTCATTTGCAAGCCCTGTTTTGGATTCTGGCAGAGGTATGGATGTGACCCAATGGACTTGACAATCTAGCAGATATGGTTTTTTTCCAGAACGGAATGCTGGAACCGTGGTTTGAAAGTAAAGGTCTTGGTGATGCGGATCAAGTGCTAGCATATTTTGCTGTCTCCAAGCTTGGAGAACCTCCTGTTGATGGAAAGACTGATACTAATCCTGAAGGACTGACAGCATCATATGGGAAGTGGGCATCTGTAGTAGCTGAAAGATTACAGGCTGGAGGCCTTACTTGCAAGGTAAAAGAATAATATCTTCATAACATTTTACACTATTTTGTTATCGTTCTTTGTGTAGCATTCTTCTTTAGTAAAAGGAAATATTGAACAACTGCGTTTTTTCTTTTTCCTTCTGTGGGGTTTGGAGGGGGAAGGAGTTGTTGAGCATTCTCTTGGTGGTGGGGGTTTGAAGGGTATGGGTTTGTTAAGTTTGTACCTTCAGTTTTGGGATAAACTTAAATAAGTCCGAAGAATTGTATAAATGAACGAAAATATGAAGCAGGTTCTCAACAAGGAAGCATTTCAGAAGCAGATGTTAGAGAAGTTGATCTGGATTTCAGCATTCATGCTTGTTGGAGCTCGTCATCCGGGAACAACTGTAGGTGGTGTAGAGAAAGAATACCGCTCTGAGGTAACCTATCTTTATTTGATAACTTAAGGTGCAAGAAAAGAAAAGAAATGTCTGCCTTTGGCATGATGGTGTGAAATAAGATCTTTGTCCAAACAATTTCTACTTCTTAATTAAATTGCGGATTGGGAGATGACATGAATAAAAGGATGTTTCCTCTTATTCATGCCTTCTTATTTCCTAAACTTACTTTTAAATAGTAGTTATTACCTTTTTGGCTATCGTAATTCTACTATGTAAGGCATTAGCTAACAAAATGGAACTACATGACTGGATTATGAAGAGAGAGATGAAATTATATCGCACGAGTGGAATCTGATGAGATAGTATATAATGCAATCAATTACTTTTCAGAGTTTTTAAATAATTAACAATTTGTTGTGTTTGATTTCACCATTAACTGGTTTCATATAGTTGATGTGCTACAATACCAATTTTAAGGTGCTTTGTTTTGTGTACTTTTCCTTCATCATCGTGCATGTCTTCCTAGTTAACATGACATAGAGGTTTTGTTGCTTTGTCAAGTGATTTTCAACAATAATCTCATTTGCATGTATGTTCTCATTGGTCTTGTGACTTTTTTAACATGCCTCAAGAGGTTTTTCATTTTCCATTAACATGTGTTTGTTACAGAATGCCGATAGTTACTAATTATGGGCAAGGCCTAGTAGCATTATTGGGAATTTATGTTGGGTTGGTCTCATTATTCCATTTCTTTTTAAGGAGATGAACCAGCTTGGTTGGGCTGGGGTTGGGTGAAAAGTAAATTTTGTTAGGGTTTGTGGTGCTATCAGGTTTTTCTTTGATTTACGTCCAGCTAAACCCCTCTATATAATTTCAGTTGGCTCTGAAAACTCTATTCTCAATGATAACAACAGACATCTTTTATTTCACTGACAAAGAAATGTTTGACATATAAAATATGGTGACATGAAGCGACTTTTAGGTTAGTACAGAATGAAATCCAGCCAAAGTTCTTGTTGTTAAGCAGGAAACTTTGAGCTCATATTGTTTATGTGTTGAGAAAGGGAACTGATAAAAACTTGATCAATATTCTTTTAGGTGTCTAGCCTCATTGCAGAGCTTGCCTCTGCAGCAGCAGCAGAGAAAGGGTTGGTATTTGAAGAAGCCATGGAGGATCGATTATGTGCATACTCACGCGCTGTTGCTCACTTTCCAACTGCAGTTAAAGAGGTTAGAGATGCATGGAATTATAAATTTTAAGTTTACTAAGCATATATGTATATGACTCATTGAGTTTAATTTGTTTCTCACTTTGGAGATTCCCTTGTGCTTGCAGTTTAAATGGAGAAATGGTTGGTTTTACTCTCTATCTGAGAAGGCAATTGCGGCGGGAAAGCCTGATCCCTGTCCCCTACATACAGCATGGCTCAAAGAGTTAAAAGTTGTCTAGAAAAACAGACTTCAGCTTATCAATCGTTTGGATCTCCAACGTATATCAACAATTAGCTAATGCAACTAGGGAAGATATCTTGTTTCTGTTCCATTGTTGAGCTACTTGCAGAACTACAAATTGAATTGTTTTAAGATCTGTCTTGTGCTTTCTTAAAAGTGGTTGCCTCTTACTTCACAAAGAAACATTGCTTGCCTTTTGAAAAACCACAGATGAGCCACCTTATCTTCGATTATAAGAAGTATTGTGAATGTTGTTAATCGTATGGCTCGTCTATTAAAATAGTTGTGGATGCAGATATTTAGAAGAGATTTTCCTGATAAATAAAAATTGTATATGTCATTGATAACGTCAAATTTGACCGAGCTAGTTTCTCCTTTTTCACTTGGCTAGACCCGTTGACTAAAGAGCAGTTAGATATTGTAATATTCTAAAGGTTTTTTTTTATCTCAAAACGTCTTTAATGTTTAAGAAATTATCAAGTTGTGTCCTTTATGTTTGTGCTTACAAGTAGTAGTCTTTACCGTGAACTTCCGTCAATAATTTCGTTAATTTGCTGATTTGGTGTGTGTGTTGAGCCCATATATTCAATATAACATTGCCACATGGATTAAAAATAGTTTAAATTGAAAATTCATTAAATAGAAATGATATATTTTTTTAAGTTTTAAATAATTAAAAAAAAAAAAAACATATATCCACAGCTAGAGCTTGAATTTTTAAGTGTGATAAGTCACATCAACAAGTGGTGCTTTTTTTTTGTTTTTTTTGTTTTTGGTCAATCAACAAGTGGTGCTAACCAGATGAAAAGCTGTAGTTTTTCGTAAAAGAATGTCAAAAAATAGAATTAGATCATAGCGCGAGTCCAGTCATATACAGACACATACAATGTCAATAAACTCAAAAGTAGCCAGCCTTCAATATTTTTATTCTTTACTTGGACAAAAATATTTTAAAATTTTGAATTAATATTCTTTTCCTTTATTGATACTAAAACCAGCTTCATGAAAATAACTTACTCGCGGACACATGTAAGGCTGGATTTAGTGCTTCTCCAACTTGCATTCCCCAAAAAAAAAAGGAAACACGCTTTTCTTCCCCCCCATTTCATTACTTTTTTAACATATGAGCTTGCTGTTCCTAATTGCACAAGGAAACGAAATAATAAACCTAAAGATAATTCAGACCGACAACAAAAGAAAAGTGAAAAAGAGAGGATAACAATACAAATAAATGATGTATCCACCACGGCAGTTTTGAATCCGTTTTCTTCCGGGATTTGGTTTCCTCACAACACTCGGAAAAATAGAAACTTCTCCCATTTTCATTTGTTTCACTGAAGTAGCACCGACCCACTCTCTATATAAATGATGTCCTCGGTGAAGACTAACATTCAACAAAAAATATTCAAGAAGAACGCATACCATTTGAGAAACAACAGAGAAAATTTTGAAGAAGGCCAAACCCGGAATTAGTTTATAATGATGAATAAGAGAGTCGGGATTCGAAGCGTTTGGCAGCACAATTTAGAATCTGAGTTTGTTCTAGTTAAGGATGCATTAGCTGACTACCCTTTTGTCTCCTTTGAAACTAAATTCCCATTCACCCTTTTTGAAGCCGATTCTCCGGAAGACCAATACCGAATCATGAAGGACAGTGTGAACGTCAGTAACATCATCCAACTGCGTCTAACACTCTCAGACGGTGACGGAAACTTGCCCGATTTATGCACCGATTGCTGCTACACCTGGGAATTCAACTTCAGGGACTTCGACATCTACCGGGACTTTCACAGCGCGGATGCAAACGCAATTGAGTTGCTTAAGGGGCGAGGAATCAATTTCTTGCGGAACAAGGAAAAGGGTATTTTGTCTTCCGACTTTTTGACGATGATGCTGAAATCTAGGATGGCGCAGGACAGAAGGTCCCGTTTAACATGGGTGACTTGCCCTGGTTTTTATGATTTAGGGTACCTGATCAAGATTCTACACTGGGAGGAGTTGCCAAACGACGTTGATAGTTTCATGAAGTTAGTGGATAGGTACTTGGGGAAAAGAGTGTACGAGTTTAAATCGTCACCAGAACGTCTATGTTTAGATTGGTTTCGAGGTAGAAAGACTATCCTTGCTACTGTTAAGGAATGGGTTCATGCCCATTCTAAAGATTCTCAAAAGTCGCTGAAACTTCTAGCATGGGAGCCTCCACGAGATGGCTATTTTAAGCTTAATGTTGACGGTTGTCACAGGAGGGGTTTGATTGGAGCTGGTGGTGTGATAAGAGATTCCCAAGGAAAATGGTTTGCTGGCTTTGCTGTGAATCTTGGGAAGGGTGGGGTTTTGGAAGCTGAGCTTCAGGGTCTTTACCATGGCTTGAAGTTGGTTGTGCAAAAAAGAATCTCCCGTGTGTTAGTGGAATCCGATTCTGAAATTGCTGTCAAGTTCTTGCAGAATCCTCATAGGTTGGCTTCATGTCCTTATAGGGATTTAGTGTCGGATTGCTTGGAACTGATGCAGGAGATTGGATGTGTGCCGACCCACGTTTATAGGGAAAAAAACTCTGTAGCGGATTACCTTGCAAATTTGAGTTATGATTTGGATGCAGGTTCGTGTAAGACTTTTGAAATTGCTCCCCATTGTATTGACACTGAGCTTCTTTTTGATCGGATTGGGGCTGCTCAGCCTCGATTAGTCAATGTTTATTAGTGTCCCTTTGTTCTGGGGCTTTTGCATATAGCCTTTTCTTTTCACGATTCTTTAATATCTTTGATAGATAGGTAATGGAAATTATTCCCCATTTTGTACTTTTACTAAATTTAGATCATTAATACAATCTGGTTTTTATAGCCAAAGAAGGCAAACATACATTGGGTTTGGAATCATAAGGAATGAAAAAGACTCTTGGGTTTGAACGCACATTCTTCAGTTTAACTCCAAATTAATGCTCTAAATTAAGGCATCTGGACATATTTCAGTTGTAATGTTTCTCAACCCCAAACTTGAGAAAATAGGAATGGAAAAATTTGTCAAGGTTTTCTTCTCCTATAAAATTTATGAAAAGTCACACTCGGATAAAAATTAGTGAAGTTACACGTATGAAATAAACATATTTAGCTACAGCCTTGTGGAGTCTAAACTATTTCAAAGTCCTACCATAAGAATAAATTTGCACATGTTTGTGGACAAGTAATTTTTTTTATACAAGCCATATTGGAGAAGGGAGGAATCGAGCTTAGTATATCGGGTGCATTGGTAAATACTCCTAACCACTCGAGCTATAAGCCCCTTGCATATGCTCGATTATGCTTTAATAGTGTTAATTTACTTACCCACAGGTAAACTGACATAGGTACATCACATGTGCTAAACATATTAAGCAATATCAACTTACCTACCAGAGTGAAACATACATGTATAAATTTTAGCGATTGATAGGTTCAATAAATTTCTATTTATTAATATGTGCATTGGACTTGTAACTCAAATGGTCAAAACAGTTACCCTGCACTCAGAGGTTTCCATGTTCAATTTATGAAAGTGAAATTTTATTTTATAACTAATCCATAAATGGTAGGTTTATTTTTGGGAGCTGCTAATGGCATTCAAAAGAAAAGAGCACAATTATATAAGCATGATTATGCACATTTTTCTTTGTTACGAAACAAGTGAGTACATAGCATTCAGCATGACCATGCCCATTTTAGTTATTATGCTTTTTTTTTTTGAACAGCAAAAACAAAAGCAAAAACTTATTTAAGAAAAGAAAAAATTCACAGAAATACCAAATGAGCCCTAAACATGTCGAAACAACCTTCACGTTTTCTTGTAGGTCACGTCATATATCTTGTCTCTGGAGTGAGGAGCTCATAAATAGAACAACCTTTAATTGTTGCACCACCCAACCTGATTAATGTGTGAAGAATAAAAAGCCATTGAAGCTTGTCTGTCTCGTATCTGCATAAGTTTTTTGTTCGAGAATTAGGAGATTAGTTGCTTCACATGATACAGGTTGAAAATTACAGGAAAAAGCTCACTAATAGCACCACTGTAGCAATGTACTCTAATAACACTATTACTGTACTTTATCAACAAGATCGACACAATATTAATATTTTATTTATGTCATATCAAGCCTATCTTGGACTATTTGCTATCGTTATGGGACAATATGTAGCAATCTTGACAACATGTTGAAATGATATAGAGATAATGAGACTATTTGCTACAATATTAATGCTGTTTGAGAGCATTTCCCATTTATAAGATGGAATCAAGATATCAACCATTCTATTTTCCCATTAATCCAGCAATTATTTTGTCATTTACTAGCATCCTTCAAAGAAGGTAGAAAATAAGGATGAGACTCACCAATTTAGCATCTTTGCTCCAATATTTTATCAATTACCGAGAACGCGGGCACTATATCCACAGGTACCTACACAAAATTAGAAGATACTAGTAACTATGTGATAAAAATTGTTGTGATAAATAGTTCAGAAATTAAAAGGCAGTTTACAGTCCAAAGAATTCTGGCTCATAGAACTGAGTTTGGAAGTTTAAATTACATTGGGTTTCCATAACATAAAAGAAGAAAGGGGAGATTATAAACTTTAGATGCACTGACTGAGCCTTCTTTAGGGTTCGGGACTTGAGGAAACGTCAGAAGGATGGACGAGGACAAATTATGTCCATGTAAATTAATATGAAATGTCCCTTGGTTTATTAAGAGATTTATATAACTAGAAGCAACACAAAAAATATTTTCCACCAATTATTCGCTAGAGGGTCAAAAAATGCATCATTCTTTTGCCTATTAAACAAATGCTTATTTATCATATATTCATGTCAATCTGATAAACTAAAAAGACATTAGGCATGAAGTGAGGCATTTCATTTCACGAGTCTGAAAAAAGTGAGAAAGACTGTTGCTAAAATATACTCAAGACAATGCTCAAAATCCAAAGCTCGAAAGCATATGGAAACATCCCCCAGAAGGGGCACAGTAGAAACAACCCAAAACCAAAACCTTGGCTACTAGTGGAAAGCCCAAACATCTTAAAACCAATAGTCATGATTATTCATTCATGCATGGAGTCATCTTCTTTCCTCAATTGAGTGATGACATAATCAACTGAAATCAGCCATCTTTTTGCAAATCTTATTTGTAGTGCAAGATGTCATCATCTATTAGATACTTAATATGACTGCATCCTTAATGCTTGTTATGAAAATTGCATACTAGGTGCATTAATTATTTATGTTTAGAGCTTAATTATTGAAATATTTGTTATACCTGAATTTTCTCCAATCTTTGCAAAGCAACTTTTAATGGGTCCGTCAGTTTGCAGTGTTTCTGAAGCAGCAAATTTGCAGCCTCTTTGTCACCTTTTGCTTGTATGGTGAGTATCTCCCTACTCAGGCTCTCAACTGCACCTTCAACCTTTTACAAAAATGAAGGAATACTTATACATAGCCTTGATGTGTCATCTCACGAGGCAAAACAAGAAAATTGAGGCAGTAATACCTTGGTAAAGTCAACAGAAAATGTTTCCTCAGGGTTCAAGATAAAGGCTCCTTTCTCATACAACCAGTTAAACTGCAATGCTTGTCCTTTTCTGAAAACATATAGTAAGTATAAGATACTTGGTGGCCAAACATACTAGTATAGTATAATGAATTGCTAGCTTACCCGTGAGCTTCCTCAAGACCAAACCGCACTGAGCGGAAGCATCCAGCAAGAAATGAAACATACATGGACTTCAATAAAGTCTTTGGGAGCAAATCCTGGACTCCCTCAGAAAAATAAAACCAGTTAACAAGCATAAGCAGAAGAACAATGCCACTAGTATATGAATTCCATTGGTAATAACATAACTGCTTAGGATATTTACTAATAAAAATGAAAATACAAGAGGTCCACTGTCATCTCTTGATAATAACATAATTGACCAAAGAAAGAAAGATGGAAATGCGTTGGAAAACGTGTAAAACAAACCATCCCACTAAAGTGATAAAGTGATGTAAAGCACCGTCAAGAAAATAAATGGCCACTCACCTTGTGGATTAGGAATTTCAACGCCCAAAGGCCAACTATATCAGCTTTTGCTTCTTCCAGAGCGGAGTGGAGTTCTTGCAGTTCCTTTATCGGGAGATGAAACAGACACAAGGCAAACCAGAGTTGGCATTAAGAAAATAGTGCAGACTTGAGGTAGTTAATCTTCAAAAAACGACTTCTATAATTGCTTTTTCTTAACATGTTGTAAATGACATTAGAAGCATACTAAGAACAAGAATTTGACTATAATCGTCAATAAATTGAACAGAAATTGTTGGAAAACCTTTCATTAATAAAATACAGATCATCTAATAGATGCTTCACAGCTAACAAACCCTCCATCAGTTGGAGAAATTCATAGACATCTAAAACTGCAAATAACAGAACATGCAACTAAGGTTCCTGGGGACATATCAACAACCGCGAGTATCACATGTAGTCACCGGGAGTCTTCCTAAAAAGAATATTACATGATTCCGATGCGGATTCATTCTTCACAAAATTTGAGCTAAAACTTCTAAAGTTTCTTACAATAGATGCTCCATTTGAAGAATCACTAGAAATATCATTGCCCACATTAACAACCTAGGCATCACGTGCCTACATACAGGATGACAAGATGTGCCTCAACATTTCAACAATGCAGTCATCAGAGCTAGATACTATGATATGCCTCCACAATACAAAGACACCACGTGTCTTCATAAAACTATGGTGGGCATCACCTGCCCTACTGCAACGACCAACTGTAACACTTTTCAGCTTAAAAGGGGACATATATGTTTAAACAAACTGCACTTCAACACCAAACTGAAGAACAAAACTAAACTTCAATAACTATCTAGTAAGGAGCACCCTAAACATCATTAAGCAACCATGCGAAGGACACACGAATGATTACTACTAAACGTCAACAACAATATGTTTTGATCATATGGGCAAACGAGATTTTCCAGGACCAAGACCGGAAACACAACAGAATTTATAGACACCAATACCCGATGACAGATGTCAAAGATGAAAGAATAACAACCAGATGTCCAATGGCTTCTAAAAGTGATGAGAGAGAACTCTGGACAGTAATGTGGAAACATATCATATAAATTATATATATATCATAGCGAAGTCAACCAAATGACTTAACGGCAAGCCATCTGGTAGGAGGAATGATTTTTATCTAATACACTAGGTCTCAGAAACAACGCTTTGATATCTATGTTGAGAAAAATAGGGAGAAAATAACAAATATATTCATCATAAGTGCACAACCCTATCACAATAGGAAAATTTTTTTTACCTCAACATACAAGTAGGAAACCAACTATCCAAAGAATCTTCATTACGACATATATATAATATATATTTCACTTTAACAGACACTTGCACAGTTTTTTGGTAAATAGGCTGACACTTAGTTTGGCACCCAAGTTTTCCTCACAATTCCTTTTGGCCAGTAAAGCTACTAACTGGGACTTTAACAAAGTGTTGCTTCCTGTAACACTTTAATTTTTAAATATGTTTATGTTGTCTGCCTGCAATAAGGATAGGTAGGTAGAGCTATGAAATTCAACCTCAAATTGATATGTGCATTCACCAGAAACTTTTTTTTTTTTTGGAAACATGTTTATGTTGTCTGCTGTAATCATGTAACATAGAAGGGATAATTCTGTTGTTCATGTGGCTGTCTTGAAAATATGTTTATGTTGTCTGCTGTAATCATGTACCATAGAAGGGATAATTCTGTTGTTCATATGGCTATCTTAGACATGCCTGCTGTTTGATTTTGTTCGTTCTGCTGGTCATTCACCAGAAACAATTACTACAACATTAAGGGAAATTTTAATGGGACCCAACAATTTTCTTTTGAGACCCGACTCTTATTTGAAATGTGAATTGTCCATTTTACCCCAATATGAAATTACCATTAAGGACACAAAGCATTTAAAAGGAAAAACAGATGTTCTCACTAGACCCAACAGCATCAACACATATGCCTAGAAACCTCATCACCTTCCACAAACCCTCACTTATTCAAACTTTTTTTCTCTCACAATACTGAACATGTAAGTAAACCTAACAGAACTTAGATGCTCACATTGATGGAAAGAAACTATTATTGATGGATGGAGTGTTAAAATCTTTGTTTGGAGGCCTCCAAATGAGCTATCAACCGACACTGTTTGATTTACCTAAAAGAAAATTTCCCTAACAATAAAATTTTATCAACTCTCCCGTTCTGTTAGATATGTTGAACCTTAGTTTGGAACAAAAGTTTAGATTACTATAAGCAGCAATGCAATCCAACAAAGGTTGTCAAAACAAATTATAGTGAACAAGTAAACAACATAACTTAGAGAGTTGTCACTGACCAATCTCACTGTAGACTTTCTACCATTTGGAAGTGTTATGCTATGAGGTCCAATCCCATGGCAGCACTCATGGCAAATTGTGTGAGTAAAGAAAGATTCAAAATCTACAAGTTCTTGTTGTTCCTTTGTAATACAAACATCGGCTATAGGCTGAAGAATGTGCTTGAACCTGGTTTAGCATAGCCGTTCAGACATTACCTTCCGAACACAACAGATGAATATTTCGAAAAGCAATAATTGATATTTATCCAAGTACATGACAAACATAAAAATGAAGGAAATTTTTACTTAGCCTCTGAGATATTCTTCAGCATGACCATTGATGTTCCTCGATCTTTTACTATATGCTCGTCATTTGGTAGATTAAAAGCAACAGTTTGAGGACCCTTTACATCCTGAGGTGAAACTTGAAGTTGTCAACGTCACTTCACCAACCAGTTAAAGTTGCATATACAATAAACACAGAAGTAGATGACTCTGACCTCGATGGACACTATACAATTAAGGACAAAAATTACCAAACCCATGGCACTTAATAGATTTATTTGTGATAGGTAAATTTATGTCAAACTCAAACCTAAACCTGAAGATGCATTTATTTTATATTTCTCCATTCTAATATTTTTCATTGACTATTATCTCGCCGAGTATACTGCTCATCGCTCGATGTCACACACAGAGAGAGAGAGAGAGAGAGAGAACTACAGCAAAAGGATTTTTTGTTTTTTGTTTTTTTACGTTAGCACTAGAAGCAGGGCAAACCATAATGCTTCTAATCAATAAGTTGCAAGTGGCCATAAAATAGAATCATCTTGAAAGATTTTCCCGAGTCTAAACTTACTCCTGCATTATAAAGAAGATCGATGACTCGAATAGGAGCAGAAATCACATCTTTGGACTTGTACACATTGTCCAGTGGGAGATTTTGCTCCAGAACCTTATAAACAAACAATAATAGTAACTGATAGTTAGAAGGGATAACAAAGTTTGTCAGGATAATTCTTTTTCGGTAAGCTATTAAATCTCTAGTAGAAAATGATTGTACAATAGTACCTGCAAATTATCACCAAAAAGTTTTAATTGAGCTGTTGCTTTGTCATCCCGAACTCCAATAAATGCTTCAAATGTAGCCTAAGATAAAACGCAGTTCAATTACATCTAAAGGCAGAAAACTTACTACCATGCTATCACATGAGTTCTCAAGTAGGTCCTTTTAGACAATAAACACCAAAATGCAAGAAATATAAAAATTATTCACTTTTAAAAAGGAATAAATTTGAGATCAATATCATTGTAAATGTATGTTACACCTAAGTTCACAAATTTAAACTACAAGGTCATGAATACAGAAGCTCAAAACACAAGGGTGCTCCATATAAAAATACCTTATATCCAAAAAGAGCATCTTCATATGTTTCATATGGACCAATAGTAACATCCAGCTTTGAGTCCTATAGCAGAACAGTAGACAAAAATAAAGGCTAGATCAACAGTTTAATGCTCTTAAGACTTTACAGAAAATAATAAAATTTCAAGAGGAAAATAAGAAAGCTCCCATACTTCATGGGGTAAAAATTCACGTTATACAAATGAACTTGATGCCATTTTAGAGAATTGAAGTTCAAGAACAAAAGTTTCTGTAATTAAGTGCATTTTTTTATAAGGTCATTTCCTTTTAAGATAAATGTATGTAACTATTCATTTTTTATAGTAAACATACTGCTAAAATTAACAGGTAAAAGAGAGCCATGACTAGGCTCCTTTTTTCATTTGTAACTTTTTATGAGAAACTATGTGCACTTAGTATATACATAGTGAATGATGTCCACTGAATATACAAAAAAAATTATATTACATCATAGGCTTTTGTTGTCGCATAACATGTCCATTAGCATCTAGTTGAGGTCTCCTATCCAATTTCAATGTGTTGGAATTTCAATTTTGTAAAAATTGAATGATCTTGAAGTTGGTGAGTGTTCTACCCTACTTTCTTTGAGTACAAATGTCGTATGATAGAGATTATACAGAAGGTGGATAATGGAATCAGCTTGCAACTTTTTTGTTTTTTGTTTTTGTGTGTGTAATCCTATTTCAGCAAGCTGGTTGGTGAATCATCTCTTCATATTTTTAACCCCATCTCGATGATTCGGAGGTCTAAGTCAACTTATGACCTTACTGGTGTAACATGTGCAAAGAGGCTACTAAAAGTATTCATTTCACCGTCTCATTTGCTTGATGCTGTAGTACAGGTAGTTCCGAAAAATGAGGAGGTTGAGTTGGGTGATTTCACATTCACTAGTGGAGAAACATTGTGCTTTTGGTGATGGGAAACAAGCTTGTGAAATTGTAGTCTGTTGACAATTTTGTAGGCCATTTTGGTGGAAAAGAACGGTAGAATATGTGAAACCAAGTGTGAGGAAGAAATGTATCTATAGTGGGGCAGAGTCAAAATTTGGGCATCACTGTGGTTTTGATGTCCATAAATTAAAGATATAGTGCAGAAATTTTGCTGTCAGTTTGATTCTATCTTCAGTGGACTGCTGGTTCACAGTTGTATTGCTGTTTAGTTTAGTTAACAAAAATGACTGTGGTCATTATTTAAAAAATCAAATAAAGAGAGAGAGAGAGAGAGAGAGAGAGAGAGAGAGAGGGGCTGTCAATGGGTAATACAATAGGGGATTCCATATTCATATATAATATAACCCCATTGTACAGCAGAGGGATGGACATGGGTTGGATCAGGTCATGCAACTTTAGAAAACAAGATATTCTAGATTGTAAATTACACAAAAATCAATTAAAGGATCAAGCCGTTTGATTAATAGTGACTTCAATACATTGATAACCACAATAAAACTTCAACATATTAATAAACCAGCTCATGGTAAAATTCTCTCTAGAAACGAACAGTAACTATAGTTATAACTGTGTATCAACACCATTTAATTTATGATTGTAAACGGTATATTTAAATACTGTACTAACCAACTCCATCCAGGCTATATCCGAGTCATAGTAGTCATTTGAAAGAAAAGCATCGGCCTTGCTGTGAAGAAACCTCTTCAAACTTCATAGAAAACACAAGATCAATTTAACGGTTGTACGAAGATGATATTTAGCATGACCACTGTCAAGTTTTGTAGGTTTACTATTTTTCCTAAAAGCTTAAGCTGGGATTTGGACCAATAATTATCATACTCTAACATGCAGAAATCACTATAGATTGGGAAACTTCAATTGCAGAGAATCAAACTACTATCTCCAGCTCTAATAGCTTATTAAGCTTAAAAAATTGTTGAACGCATTTTCATTGATGCAGTAATGAGTTTAAATACAGAGGTTGCACAGCTAAAAGAAAAAAAGTAATTTCAGGCTTTACGAGATACGACGTAAGACGGATATAGGCAAATGTTTTTTTATGTCCCTTGATATTTCGTTGTGATATGCTACTGGATATCAGTCATAAATCAGCTATATTTACAGCCAAATATTAAGGGATGGCTCAACGCACATAAAATCAACCATATATCACAGCAAAATACGAAGGGAATTTTCTTGGACTCTTGCCTTGTAAAGCATGAAATCTCTGTATTTAAACCCATGCTGCACCATGAAATGCATATAAAATTCTTAACTTAGAATCAGCAATGAAACAGCTTAGAAGAAAAGAAATTCGTCAAACTCATACCTAGGAGAACTGGCCAAGTCACCAGCTTTATGCAAGAACTCAGCAGCTCGTGTGATGGAAGAATTATACTCTTCGGAGAAAGGAACACTATATAGATCATGAGTGGAACCCACTGAATGATTTGTGCTGCTAACTGTACTACTATACAAGGAAGAATCCAGACTGAATTCACTGTGTCTTTTAATAACAGTGAAAAAGCCTGTTGCAGCTTGTTGTTGGTCCTCTGTTAGACTGGTCTTCCACAATTCAAATTCCTACACAAAAAGAAATTTACTGGTGTTCGTATATCTATAAGATCTTTTTTTCTACAATACAATCAGCTCAATCATATACCACTTTGTCCATGTCTGGCGGGTAGAAGTTTGCACCAGGTGGTTTCAGCACAGGAAACGCAGCTTTGTATTCAAGTCCCTTCCACCCAGTAACAGGTCTAGTCGCTTCAGGAAGCAACTTTATAGCCGAATCCGCAGTTGTCAAAAATGCCTCATTTTCATCAAGGGATGACCTGTTGATAGAAAATATTGCAGACATTTATTCAAGTAGTATCATCCAAAATTACACGAGCACACCCATCCACCCACACACACATGCGCGCACACACAAATGGCACACGGTACATTTGTAGGTAAAAATCGCATGTGCATAGTATACACCTGAAAGAAAACTAAGTTGAAGAAGACATACCATGGACTCTTATTAATTACGTAATATTGCAGATATTTATTCAAGTAGTATCATCCAAAATTACATGAGCACACCCATCCACCCACACACACACACACATGCACATACACATGGCACACAGTACATTTGTAGGTAAAAATAGCATGTGCATAGTATACACCTGAAAGAAAACTAAGTTGAAGAAGACATACCATGGACTCTTATTAATTACGTAATACATCCATTTCAATTTGTCTAACTGTGATGCATCAGCATGCTCCTTTAACCAATCTCGTAGAACTGGATTACTGTACCAAACCTAAATGTAAAATCAGAAACAAAGAATGAAAAAAAAAAATTAGAAATGGACACTACAACATAGATTAAGAATATAATAATAATAACATATGTGCCTGACAAACTAGGTTCAACACAAGGAAAATTACAAGGTATTTGCATAGCTCCCCCTTGGCTCAGTTAGTGCATTTTTACTTGCATACGAAGAAAGAAATTATAGTGCAAAGTTATTCCACAATATGTGTATGCCGATGCACACTATTGGTGATACTCGAATCTACCATGCAGCAGCACATATCATTATTTTCATCCATACTAACAGTCTTTATGTATCAGAATAACATAACAGCACAAATACACAGGTTGTTTAATTATCTAACAATGCACGTGTTTCATTACAAATCTATTCAACCTGCAGGTAAAAGATTTCGTCCATAATTGCTGCAGCCTTAATTAGTAACACCAGAGCCTCCCTGTCTGCATCTGGAAGCCCTGCTAACTGCATCAAGGAAACAAAATATGCTCAACTTCACTTGGAGGACCCAACCAACTACATTTTGGGGAAAAGAAAAAGGAAGGACACAACCAACTACAAGACGAAGAAAAAGAAGAAGAAGATTGCTGATGCACAAGAGATGGGAGAGGGGAGGAGGAATTTCAACATCAAAGTATTTAATAAGCTATATTCCAGATACAAAGTTAAAATTTAAATAAGGCAACAAAAGTTACACCATCTTCTTGAAAATCTGTAACATTATGGTTCACCTTTTAGGTAAGAAAGCTGCTTGTACTTTCAACCAACTTTTAAATCGTTTCAACGGTTTCATGTAACATGTTTACAAGTTACAGAACTGGTGGAAAGAGTAGTACTCAGGCTATGAAATACTCGCCAAAAAGGCACTAACTAAATTGTATTCCCGGAATGTTGGATGAATAAACACAACAGCCACAAGGCTTGCAAAGAGCACAATGCCTTTGAAAGCCCTTGCATTCCTCTTCTTCCAGATGCATACCAAATAATACCTACAGAATTCTCATTCCTTATCACTGAATCATGGTGCCAACCAAAACATCTCAATGCAGATTTTGGCATAAACAAATTGATCCCACTTTGTCAAAACAAAAGATAAAGCTTCTTAGCAACTCAGGGTGCAGCAAAAACTTATAACCATTCTACCTTTCCAACTTCCAACTAAAACTTTTAATCATTGCAGCATGACTGAATATTGTCTACATCCAATAAAATTTAAAGAAAAAAGAATAAACTAATTACATAATTTACTAAAGGAATAATAGATCTAAGAAATGACCAAGGACAATAACCTCGGCACTGAGAGAAACAGGAGCATAACGTTGGAGTTGCTTTTGTAGAGATAAACTTCGAGCTATAGTGTTCTCCTTGTACCTTTAGGAAATTAAGATCAAATAGCTGACATAAGAAAGTAGTGAATATCGGGGAAATTTGAAACAGATAGTGATATACTATTGTATGTCTTTCAGTCTTCTTGATACGGAATTAATGTTTTTCAGGCCGAGTAAATCAAAGAATAAAATTTTATTGCCATTGAGGCACAAGAACATTCATTATTCCATGACGCTAGCGATGAACAATAAAAAGAAAGAAATTTAAATTTAAATTTCAAAATCTTTTTGTCTACACACAAAAATAAAAAATAAAAAACAGATATTGTTTCTTAAAAAATAAAAAAGAATAAGTTTAAAAATAAAAATAAAAATTTCTTGGAGATGCAACTAAATCCAGCCTTACATGGGTATCAGGACTTGGGAGTAAATTGTTTCTTGACCAGCTTAAGTCTTACAAGAAAGAATCTTCATATAGGCTAGTCATGGGATGGATCATTCCATCTCACTGATAAAATAAAATAAAAAATAAAAAAACTTAAAATGCTTTTCAATAGCATACCTCCTTGCAATTATGTCAAAAAGCTGACCGTATTCCCCATTTACATCATAGGGGACGTACTCAAGATCTTCTTTAGCAAGTAAGCTTCTATACTCCTCGTAAGAAATATATTTAACAGCAGAGACTTCTGTTTCCTGCCATTAGAGAGAAGAGATGTTCAGATTCTCATGATAATTTACATGGCAACAATGGCTGCATAGCAAGCATTATCTAAATGAGTATAATTCAGCCATATGGTTGCATGTGCAATATCGTAGTTGCATTTTTTATATAAGCCAGCACATCTTCCTATTCTATTAGTTTTCACCCCTAGTCTTTGAACTGTTTCTATGAGTGATTAATAATTCTGATGGCCATATTTCCTGACTTAAAGATAATGTAATTAATAGATCTTCCCAGAAAAGTCAAAGTATCATAAAATAGCAAAAAGATAAAACATGAATCATTGGAACTTCTATTTGACATACATCACCCTCCTCACCTGAAGAGTAAATGCCTCAAGAGGGATTGGATCTACAGTTGTAACCAAATATACATCATTGAATTCATTATTGATGAATTTTCCATCATTTGTTACACTGCATTCAAAATGTAACCAACATCAGTTAATACACAGCAGATCTTAACTATAAACAAAATACAAACATCATCACCGTCATCATTGTCATCCTTGCCCTTTGTCGTAATTGTATTTTATTTTTATTTTTTTGAATAGAAACAATTGTATTAAAACAGGAACAAAAACAAAAGATACAAAAGGAATCCACAGCAGATAGAGAACAAGACTAAAGAATAAAAACAACCCAGCTCTCACAAACCAAAGAGAAAACCCAGAACAACCCTAAGCTTTAAACCCAGACAAGCCCCGCTCCCTAGACAACCACAACTAAGCCCTCAACAAATTGGTCGTTTCGGAACACCGACACCCGCTTTTCTATGAAAAAGAAAATTTAATATAGAGAAACATTACAATACAAAACTTAGTGAACCAGGAGTTCACCATCAAAATGATACAGCCCTAACAATCAAATCCAAAATACAACTTCTACATTGTATTTCAACTCTAAAAGACTATCCAGCAGCAGCTCCCCAATCTAATAAAATTACACAAAATGAGTTATCCCTAAAAGCTGGAGAAAGAGAAGCCCATAAAGATGCCCAACACCTGATTCTTTCCCAAGCATTCTCTTCTACATCCCCACTATAGTTCAACAAGATTCTTCTATTTCTCTTAAACCAAAATCACCCAAAAGTCAGCAAGCACAGTGCAATTCCACAAAACTCTTGCCTTCCTTCCACCACCAAAAGACATCTATTTTTCACAAAGAATGTTCGAAGGTGACTGAAGAATAACCTGCCTTTGTCCTAATTGTATGGAATAGAACATTGAATTCTCATCTTTCATTCTTTCATATTAAGATACAATGTCTTCTACTAAATCTGAAATCTTATATCTTTTTGTCTCACTTCTTCCCTTGTTAATTTTGGTTGGCTTCTTTAATCTTTTATCTTGTACTTTAGCATGTCTTTCTTTAGTTATAGATGCATCTAGTGGTCTATGTTGATTATGCCTACCTAAGCCTAATTTCACGTATCTTATCACTTTCACTCCTAATTTTGTTGTAAATAGATTGGTTTCAATTCTGCCTTTTCTAGTCACACCCGTCTTCCATCTTCAAATTCTCATTTTTCTACATGGATGCATTGCACTTGCTTTTGCTTTACCAGTCAACATTATGCCCCATACAAAACAGTTGGCCTCTGGACAGTTCTGTAAAACTTCCTTTTTAACCTATTTGGTATTCTTTAATCACATAACAGACCACTAGTTTGCCTCCACGTTGTCCACCCTTTTCTAACTCTATTTATTGAATCATCATCCATTTTCCTATGATTTCGCATTATTTATCCCAAATATCAGAAATAATTCGTAGCCCCCTGCACCTGTACTAAAGCTAATGTAAGTCTTTCAATTCACTCCAAAAAACTTCCGCCGATTGATTGTATCAATAATTAGATGGCGTCCATAATGGATCTACTTGGTATCTATTCTCTCTCCTTAATCTTGCTCAACCTTTTCTCCTAAGCACAGGCAGAATATTGTAGAGCTGGCACAATTATGTTCTTTCCTAGTTTATACAAATTTGGATGGTAAATACCTATTCAAGCTTTTTTGACCAGACTGTCAATGCCAGCCATGATGTCCAGATGGGCAAGGCCACCCCTGTATCAACCTCATGCTAGATAGTGTTAAATCTGCCTTACTGTTCATGCATTTTGTAGCAGTTTAACATCAAAGAAAAACCAGGATTGTTCTCTTAAGATTGAATGTCAAGCGAAGAGCCTACTGGGCAAGCATAATTAGGGTGCTGTACAGGTCCAAACTTAGCATAATTGTGGTTGAAGCTATGAAGCTTCTTCGGAAACTTTTGAGTGCATGAAAATCTCTTGTGCTTGTCTTCTCCTCCTTGCTCTTCTACTCTTCCTAAGGATGTCTCAGCAATTGTTTACTGCTTGCATGTTTATGCAGTAACCACATACAATACAACACCCTTTTAACCTTGATATACAAGGACCTTAAAACTCATCCTGTCTTGACCCCTTATTAGTAGTACTCCCAATCCTAACCCCTCTACTACTATACACCCGTCCTCATGAATTTCAAGCCATTAACTGATGCTGTCTGGAACAATACGGGAATCCTTTTTCAGATACCTTTAACCACTTAACACCTCCACAACTTCACAAAGCCTCACAAGTATAATAACATCTCACCTATATCTCAAAGAGCTATGAAATTCTGAACTAGTGTTTAACAATAACAATGTAGACTAGCGAAGCATATCTCACTCCAAACTAACATAATAAGGGAAAATCAAATTCCAGATGTAGTAACAACTAATAACAATTTATTCACGAAACAACAGACCATACTAAAAGCTGCTAGACAAAGAAATATATATATCCAACAATAGAACAAAGGAATTGGCCTACTAACCACTCTTGAAGAAAAACGAATATCATTTCAAATGCGTCCTTTGGAAGTGTTACACCTAGCTCTTCTTGAAGCTCCCTCCTGATATATAAATTACTATGTCTCAGTAACAAGCACACTTCAGGCAGCTCTAAATTTTAACAACAAAATACACAGGATAATTGGCATGACTGTCTCATGCACAAAAGGGGAGGTGGAGCAGTAACTTGAAGAAATAAGGAGATAAATACTTCAATTCAGAAATAGGTAAATTCTGTAATAGGCACTTCTGTATAAACTCATTACCAATCTTCTAAAACAATATCTACTATTGAAAAATGGAAATTCTATTAGCATCACCTTGTACAAGGCATGTAAAAGGGATACATTCATAAAAACTAATTCCAAAGTAATTTTATTCTATACAAAGCAATAGTGACCAATGTCAGCTTCCTCATAGCAGTTAATAGAGGAAACAAGAAAATATATAATATGAAATGGACTGGATCAAAGAACCAAAACTGTAAAGCTTGGCTGAGAAAAGGGAAAATAAAGATAGTAAGCAAATTGGCTGCCTTCAATATTAATGCCACCACACCTAAAATGATCAAAGAAAAAAAAAAAGAATTTATTATGCTAAAAGGTCCATCTCCATATAGGCCTAACTCTTGGAATTTGGCATGCAATCCCTAACATGAGAATTAGGGACTAGTATTCTCCTAAAGGAAGACAAAAGTGCCTATCTGCTAAGGCCTTCAACTTCTTAGGTTCGTATGAGCTTTGAACTTTGTTATCATTTTATCAATCAAATTTTAGAAAGCCTAGAAAGTTTAAAAACCTCTATGAACTTGAAATCCCACAATATCACTGTATCAAGAAGAAAGTAAAAAGAGTCACACAAATAGCAACTAAAAAGTACAATACAATCAGCCACACTTAGCACAAAACAGTAGACTATCCAGATGAATCGCACTAAAAGGAGCTTGATTAAACAAGTAAAAACCAGGGTGGCTGCTCAAATGACTTTATAAGTAAACTGGTTATGATTTGTACATGTATTGTAAAAGGAAAATATAGTACAAGCAGTAAGTGTCTGTTACAAGAAAGGGTAATGAAGCTAGCTACCGAGCTGTTACGAGTGACGAATCACCAGCGGATATGTGTCCAGCACTTGAGATATCCCACAGCCCCGCCCATGAATCCTTGCAGTCAGCTCGTCGTTGGATAAGAAGTTCCTGTGTACTCTCAGCAAAAATCCACACATGTACAGCTCGATGGTAATCTCCGTCTCGATGAACATCTCCCCTACATGGGCATCAATAGTATTCATAGATAAGAATATATGTCACAACATAGAGGGTGATAAAAACCATGAAACTTTCAATCAGAGTTACTGGTCATCAGCACAAAATTCTTCAAAAAGCAGAAACATTGCATATTGCCATCAGTAAAATCAGCTACCATGAGAACATCAAGCATGTCTACTTCTGCATACATTTAAACTGAAGATTTAAAGAAGGGCAAACAATTGGTTGGATTCTTTTCAATTCATCAACTCAATTGACTCAAAAAAAAAAAAAAAAAAAAAAGTGACTGATTGAAGGGCTTTCCTAAATAAATATCTTTTCCACAACGTGTTCTGTTTGTTTCTCGATAAATTACAAGAAAAGAGTGAACGCAATCAAACAAATTTCCTCACTTTCTTCCTTGCTTGATTCTTCGTGTAAAATCTGGGTAATCAAAAGGAAAAGAGAAAGAGGAGGTTTGGGTTTTAGCTTGCCTGGGCTTGGAAATGCCGGTCTTCTCTCCGGTTTTGGTGAGGACGTCAAAGAACTCTTCTTGTGTATGAGCATCAACCTCCGCCATTGGTCGCTACTGTCAGTCGGTCCGATTGCAGAGATAGATTATACTTCGATTTTAATTTATCAGTTCACGCGATTGCTTTGTTCTCATTTTCCAACATAGCAGCTGATGCGATCATGCGACACTTCTTTAATTTTTTTTTGGTTGCAAGCATCTGATGCGATACTTTGCTTTTGCTTTGTTTACGCAATGGCATTGACTTGAGTCACCTTGGGTGAAAGTCAATATTTTGCTTCGTTTTACCACCCCTAATATTTTGCCTAGTTTTACCATCTAATTAAACTCATCTAACGGTAATTAATGAAGTGGTGTGGAGAGGTAATGCTCTTTTCTTTCGCTTCACTTCACCCCTGATAAAAACTTATAAGAGGTGACATGGAGCTTACATCCTCTGATCCTCTCCGGTGCAATTCAAAACTCTATTTCCCTCCTATTAAGTTGATGTATATTCTAGTATTTGTGTCTCTTAAATCCTGCAATTTGTGCAAAGGGGCCTTTGCTAAGAATATGAGAGGACATACCAGTAAGAGCTAATTCCAGGATGTTTATGGGGTCTCTACTAAAGGTGAATGCTCACTCTTCTCTAAATACTCGATCTTCAAAAGTGTTACTTCCTATCTTTGTTTTCATTTTCATTTATTTTTATTGAATGATTTTTTCTCTGTAACTTTCAATCTTTCTTTGCGTTTTTGGCTGGATGATTTACCCATCACAACCTATTATATGTTGTTTTTAGATCTTAAACATAGAATGCTATTAAACGAATCCTAAAATTATTCGTTGAACACCACCCTAATATAAGATAAGAAAAGGGCATTGATTGTTTTCAAGGCTACATGGGTCAGAGAGAATTTTAAAGAACGCAAGCCCAAGATCTGGACCTAAAACTTACAAGATTGAATGAAGGCCCAACACAACTCCACACCAAAAAGCATACCGAACTGGATCTGCAACAGTGAAACCAAAGAAAAGGGGGAGAGAGACCTAAGCTGCTACTGATCAGAAGACAAAGGAATACATGTAACAACAGCAGCAAAAGCAATGGCGTCGTCGTCAGCTCTTCGAGAGCTTCAGCGCGAATTGGAGGCCAAAGCTAACGATCTCAGCAAAATTCAGAAAGGCAAGTCGTAGCTGTATGCATATACACTTATACTTAATATGTAAAACCCTAACATGGCATTCGCTCTTTCAGATATTTCAAAGAATCACCAAGTGAGAAAGAAGTACACTATTCAGCTAGGCGAAAACGAGCTCGTTCTCAAGGTCACCTTCTGTCTCGATTGTGCTTTCTCTATTTTCTGTTTGGTTACCGGGAAAACGAAGTCAGCTCTTGTTATGATTTTTACATAAGCTGAGACGCTAAATTTCATTTAAATAGCTTTTTTCTTTTTTCAGAATACTTGAAGTGATTTTCTGCTAAATTGATTACCTGATATCTGATGTATATGCAAAATTTTCATTTAGTTGGAAGCTAATGGGCTTTGTTGTAGTGTTTATAATCTCATGGTTATTGGTTAGTGATTTACTGTTGGATCGAATACTGATATGATTGCTTGTGTTTGTAGGAATTGGATCTCCTGAGCGAAGACGCCAATGTTTTCAAATTGATCGGTCCGGTTCTTGTGAAGCAGGATTTGGCAGAGGCTAGGGCCAATGTGCGCAAGAGAATCGAATACATCTCTGCTGAACTGTATGTTTCTGTTTCATTTGTTTATATGTGTATAAATATAATATTATGGTTTATACTCTGCACTTGCAATATTTACACTAGTTTAGTTTATCATTTCAAATTTTAACTTTATGGATTATTGTTGTTGTTAGTTTAGCATCTATTTGATGAAAATGACCCAAATGGAGATTAAACCCGGCTGCATTTCTCAACACTGACTTTATCAATAAGTAACTCTTGTATTTTTTTCGTGTGAACAATTTCAGAATTTCAGAATTTTGTGAGAAAAGTGAGAGTTTAGATCGAATGTTGAAATTAGTCAAACCAATTTAATAATTTTTTGGTAAATTTAAAATTATAACTAATTTATGTTAAATGATAGGCCTTGATCATTGATCTTAATGCTGGAAAGTGAAACGAATCTAACTAAAGCCTTTTCTTTTCTGAAACTGCATATGGTACACAGTTTCCATATCAAATATATACGATTTATGATATGCTGTATAAAGGCCAAACCATCAACAAGCTTCTTTGAGGGTAAATTTCTCCCCATCAGATGGGGAAGGACCAAGGGTGCACTAGCATAACGAAAAACGCAGCTCTGCACTAATAGCTATCAATTTCATGGATGTTGAATTGCTTACTATAAAGCAAGACGTACTAGTACTGAGTTTTCACAAAATGATGTGTAATGGTCTCTGTTCATTGGAATGAGTTGTGTACATTCACGGTGAAGGATGTCCATTATTTCTTAAGAGGATGTTCAATGTATTCATATGCTTATTACCTTCATATATGTGATTGTGGGCCTAAGAAATAAATATCTAAAGAAATGGGACTGTTTGGTTAAATCCCAAAAAAATGGAGAGGAATGGATAAATTGGGTGTTGAGTTCAATTATAACCAGGTTTTGGTGTGTCTTTCTCTGAAGCTGTGTATTCTGTGCATAAGCTTATCTTGAGAAACCTTTTTCGTGGGAATTGTTAGATGGATCTCATACCAGTTATATGCTTTTCTAGACCATAAATTTCTCAAATTTTTTTCCTATCTTTTTCTTGATCATGATTCATCATAATCATATTCATGCGAAACTTGTCTCGCATATGTTTGACACTGAAACTGGTATTTATTCTGTGCAACAGGAAGCGGCTTGATGCTACTCTTCAAGATTTGGAAGAGAAGCAAAATAGCAAGAAAGAAACGGTTTGTATTCTTCCTTGTTTCTGTGTATCTTAAATGCTCTCATATAATGTCATAGCCGTTCGTACGACCTCTTGACTTTGATTGGGTTGTGGTAATATATCTATGGTATTTGAAGAATTAATTTCAGAAAGTGTACAATTAAATTGTTGCATTGGTTTTGTGCCTTCTCCTTTCACCTCCTCGTTTTGGAGTTGACTAGGGTGTACTCTGCAAAGAGTCTTAACTACAAGTTAACACCATTCTTAACCAATGTAGACATATATTTCAATATTAATTGCTTCCATTGGATATGTTGTCTTGCAGATGTTAAAATTACAACAGAGGGCTCAATCTCTCCAGGCTGGAAAAGCAAAGGCATAATCTGTTTTAGTAGTTGTGCTCTCTTTGTCAGAAGTAATGTATTCTATGAGTTTCTGTTGACGCTTGGATGTAGTTTCAGTTTTTTTTTCCTTGTTTGTTCAATATGATATGTAAACCTACGAAAGAGGTCATGCCGACACGAAAAATTAGGAGAGTTACTTGTTGATAAAGTCAATGTTGATAAATGCAGCAGGGTTTATTCTCCATTCGGGTGGTTTTCAACAAATTGATGCTGAATGTATTTTGTATTGAGAAACAACATAGTGGTTGCCCAAACCTCATCTCTGGTCCACAGCACTGGCAGAGCAGATCATAGCTTTGATGCATTTTATCCCACACGACTTTTAAATGAAAATACCAGGGTGAGTCATTTCTGTCTCCATAAATGATTCAACGAGTCAAGGCTAGCTACACTATATGGCACTCAAATTAATGTGTAAACCTCACCCCGGATGTTTTAGCTTTCTAACTTCTTCAAAAAGCATGCTGAGAAGGTAAGCACCCAAATGTTTTTTAGAACAATTCTCGCAAACTTTGCCTCCAAGGGGACGAAACTATCTACTTCGAACTTAAGCAGGATGTCATGAGAGCATCAAAAGTTGGATCAAAAGAAGGAAAATGATTTTGAATAAGAATAAATCAGAAGTCCAATCCCTTTTATTAGGGTAACCCCAAAGTACACATATGTACTAAAAAATTAAAAAAAATTCTTTTTGGGAGTGCCAATAAGTTAACATCACCCAAACAGAAAAGCAGACAAGAAGGGAAGGGAGGCAATCTTTCTAGTTTCCATGGCTTTAAAGATCAAATTCAAGATAACCAAACTTCATGCTCATGTTTGATATCAATCTACAGCGCTTAGCCCCCTCCCACATGTTCATCATTCACATAGTCCCGAGTCCAAACCGACTATAAGAAACCAAAAGATATGATTTCAAATATTGGTTCCACCACCACTTACCCACATGACTTTTATGTCAATATCTATGGTTTTATAGTACAAATTGGTCTCTCTCACTCTCTAAATTTTCATTTTCGTATCTTTAACGCCATAATCCCTTAAATTCACTTTGGATGTTCTGCATATTGATGTATGCCGAAACAGTTTAAGCTTTTGAAGCCAATGATATGTTCTGCATATTGATGTATGCCTAACATGCTACGAGAGAATTTTTTTACAAGAGTCATGAAAGTTCGAACATCCCCATTCCCACTTCGTTTGTTGGATTGCTGGGTTAGGGGGGGTGGGGAAAAGATGGATGCAGAGTGAGTGATGTTGCACGTGATTGCATTTGCATTATAGTCATGAGTAGTGTCGAAGAATATACAGGGAATATGAGATATTTGGCAACAATATTCACGTGATTCTGTTTTCAGCCCATCATCAATACTGTCATCCTGAAGAATCCTTCTAAAAACTTTGGCTATTGTTTTTATATATTTTATTTTAGTGCAAGTGATAGTCTAAATTATAGGGGTTTAAATCTGAAACCTCTTGTCTGCAATTCAAGGCCATTTTCTACTGACTTAAAGATCTAAGTGTTTGATGTTATTTTAGTTGGACCATATATCATGTGTGTATATATATATACTCGGCCACCATCATGTACGTCAAGTGGAGTCCACCTCCACATAGATAAAAACATCATTAAATATTTAAATAATTAAAAATAAAAATAAAAACATAAAAAACTACTTATAAACAAAATAAAATTTAAAAAGTAGCAAAAAATATATTTTAAAAAATGGAGATTCACTATTATACCCAATATAGGAGTCCGAATTATTTTTTTTTTTAAAAAAAAAAATCCTATATGAAATAGACTTTAGAAACACACCCAAAACTCATTTACAACATAACAAAAAGGGCTTTTAACTTCTTTTAAATTACAAAACTGTCATTGATTTCTTAAAACAAACCCAACTCCAAAACCTCATTAAAAAAAAAACCAAAACACTCAATAGGGCATCAAAGTAATTTAATAATCAAAATTAAATTCAATAAGGCAAGCTGTCATTTTTTGGGTTTTTTTTGGGTTTGTTTATAGAAATTAAATGGTGTAGGGTTTATCTATATTATTAGTGCTAAGAATGGGTATATGACTAAATATCTCTTAAAAAAATCAAACAAACTCATCTCCCCCTTCTCTCACACCCCACAGCAAAACCCAGAACCTAGCTAAATCCACCCTAACAATCCCCCAGCCCCCTCTGCGAACCCTATCTCTCTCCCTGTCTTTTCTTCTCTTTCCGTGTCTTTTTCTCTCTCCCCATTTCTTCATCTTTCTCCCCATCTCTATACACACAATCCAGATCTGAATCTAAGGTTGTTTTGTTGGGTAAGGGTAGTATTTGGATCGGGTTGGCTTGATTGTCTTGAAACTGCTAAGGAGGAATTCCCTGAACTAGCTTTTGAGGTTTCCCATAGCCAATATATGCAAGAGAAAGAAAGGGGGTTGGGGAAGGGAGGATGTGTTTCAAATTTGGAGTGCGATGGAAGCAATTGTCTGCATTGTGGGTGTGGTATAGAGACTTGTATGGAGAAGGGTGGATGGAAGGAAGGTTGGGTCTATTAGAAGTACGCCCTAGAGCCAATCATGAAATGTAAACTCTAAGGATATTTCACCTAATTAATTAAGGGCATTATGTTGTTTTGAGTAATAATCTTAGTCATTTACTTAACCAACAAGTTCGTGGATCATGAGACATAGGACTTTAAAAAGTTAAGTTTAGGAGACCTTTTTGTACCATATCCACATCCTAAATGGTTCATGGTCATAGGATAATCAACTGGGCATCGATAATCCACAAAGGCTATCGTGCACTGTATCTACTCAATCAAGAGGATGACCGGTCTCGAGTCATTCATGTGGTGACACTAAGATAAATGTATGGGTGTTTAATAGAGAATGAATTCACTAAATGCAATCAATAGAGAGAACTTGAATGGAAGTTTTAGTTACATGTCAATCTGGATCTCTCAAGTTGGAATAGTGCAAATTAGTCCTTGACCTGAGGCACCACAAGTTGTCTCATGGAAGCGTCATGGGCCTTTAGCCATGTTGAAGCATTGTGTTCCTCTCGGCATAACCCAAAGATATTACTAGGGTTCATGATCAATTCATGGATACATGTGAGTGTATAACAAGGGATCTCTACCTTCAGTAAAGAATGAGGATGCTCAAAAGATGTGACTCAAAAGTGTTTGGCCAAAGGAACGAGCTAGATCAATAAAATGTATTGTGATCATGCTCCAATGAATGGGCTTGACATGAATTCCGTGCCCCAAATTAGCATGATCAAGATCATTGATTAAGAGAAGGATGGTATTGCACGGTAATCTGAACTAAATAGGTTCACAACTCCATTCTATATTGGCTTGGGCAACTGTGACATGTTGCTAGACGTCACTTACGGTTTGTGGAAGCCCTGAGAACAAAATACAATCTAGCTCTCATAAAGGGAGAATTAAAAGGGAGTTTTAATTCACAATCAATCAATAAAGAGTTTGGGATTGCCCACTATCTTGCCGATTAGAACCTAATGGATCGCACACTAATAAGGTTAAATGAAAGGAAATAAATATAATGTGCATAGACTTATTAATTTAATGGAGATTGAATTAATTAAGATAATGAGGGAAAAATGTAGTTTGGGGCTAAACTATAAATTGGGTTCAAGGCCCATTGGGCTTGGACCTATTGGGTTAGTTAAGACATGTGGGCATAGTGGGATGACCACATAAGCCCAAGAGGCCCAATAGAGATCCATGGCCAGTTTTACCTAGAGGGAGATTTAGGTCTCCTTCTTGTGGGTCTATTTAAATGAACTTTGTCGGTTGAGAGAAGTTAGGGTTTTTGAGCTAGTTTCAAGAGAGGAGTTAGAACACCATCAAGCTCCTCCCACCTAGCAAAAATCGGCCACCCTAGAAAGTGAACACTAGCATCCTTCCTTCCTAGGTTGCATCATATCCTCCATCTTCCTTGGTGTGGAAAAGTTAGAGATCACTTCCATTGGTGATTTGGTGAATCTACAAGGCCTTCCATAAGGTGATCAACTCAAAGGATGTTAACCTAGAGTCGTGCTTCAAAGGTAAAGTTTCTACTCTCTCTTTCTCTTAGTCTAGAATGTCTAAGAGTGGATCAATCTAAACCAAACCTCAAGATACTTGACATTAGTTATGTTATAGCTTAAAGATTAAAATTTAAAGCTTCTGTTGCCTAAGTGTAGTTGTAACCTTATTTTTGTGGCTAAATATAACTAGGATTTAATGTTTCCTTCAAGGTCATAAACGGGTTGTGCTGTTGGTGGGTATTGGGAGGTTGGGTTCTAGGTTAGGGTGGGGCAGGATGAGATAGGGTGGTGTGGAATGTGTTATTAATTTATTAAATTAATTAATTAATTAATTGTTTTATTTTTATTTTAAATTAAATTTATTATTATAGTATTTAATTATGTTTTTATCTATGTGAAGGTGGGCTCCACTTTGCCACGTCGTTAACAGACTTTTGAATGGAGTTGAAGGCATGGGGCAAAGTGGGTCACCAAACCTCGGTCAATGGCTAAAAGTGGGCCA